>NW_022985126.1:12468-14868 GCF_010015585.1 Eremomyces bilateralis CBS 781.70 | reverse complement strand
AAGCACCTCCTAGTAATCGTTGACCGCCTATGCAAAGGCGCGATATTCATCCCATGTCCAGATCTCTCGAGCGAAACACTGGCAGAGAAATTCATCGAGCATTACGTCGCCTACCACGGCCTGCCAACCGCTATTACGTCAGACCGCGGTGATCAATTCGTTGAGGGCGTTTGGTCCCATGTCTGTAAACTAGCAAACATCAAGCAACGCCTATCGACCGCATACCATCCCGAGACTGACGGTTCTACTGAACGCATGAACCAGAACATCGAAGAGTTCATCCGCCACTTCTCCGGATACTACCAAGATAGTTGGGATACACTGCTCCCCTTCGCGCAAGCCGCCGTTCTTAGCAAACCCGTTATAGCTACAGGAATGTCCCCGTTCTTCATGACCCACGGATACCACCCCCGCCTCGGCGAATCGATCGACTTACCCGAAGCCCGAGCCTCCGACCGCCTACCACGTAGTCCAGCAGAAGCAGCCGAAGCAAAGATTAGGAAGCTTTAAGACTGCGTTAACTTCGCCTAGGCAGCTATGGCCTCCGCTCAACAACGCCAACAGGATATTGCCAACCGCCACCGCGACCCAGCCCCAGCCTACAGGGTCGGCGACAAAGTCTGGCTAGACATGCGCAATATCAAGCTCCCAGACAACCGTAAACGCAAGTTAGCTCGACTCCATGAACAGTTCACAGTTACAGAGGTCGTCGGACGTAGCGCCTGCCGCCTGAATACCCCAGTGGGCATCCATAACGTATTCCATAATATGCTCATACGCCCCACGGCCAACGACCCATTCCCAAGCCAGCGACAAGACGACGTACAGCCCGATCCCATTGACGTAGACGGCCACAATGAATGGGCCCTGCTGGAGATATTAGACGACCGCGTTAAACGAGGCAGAGGTAGAGGCGGACCACTGAAGAGGGAATTCCTTTGCCGATGGGAGGGATACGCCGAACTTAGCTGGGAGGCAGACTGGTGCGTACAAGATACAATAGCCCTGGACAAATACGAGGAGAAGACAGGCAGGAATATCCTTCATGAACCCCTAAGGATCTCTTGACCCCTTAAACTGGGAGGAGGGGGGTATTGTTATGGTTCCAGGCCTGTGGCCTGTCTCCTGAATGATAGTCACGTGACTAAGTCAACTGTCGAAGTCTTGGACATCGCGCACGCGTCGTAGATAGCTCTTCTTCTTTAGCTTTGCAATAAATGAAAGTGGTTCTCGTAACTTCTGCGATCAAACCGTCTCAGAGGCCTCTTGAGGGATACAAAGGGATACGAAAACCATCCGATAGGGGTCTATCTAGCTCGCAGCTGGATCCGGAAGCCTGACTTATTATTAGGTGGATGAGGACGCGTCCTAGGCCTCTAACAGGACACCCTCAGGCTCGCCTACTCTGGGGTTATGCGTGAGCAACGAGCTGCGTGTAGCGAGGGTTTAGAACAATCCTAATTCTAAAGAACTCGTTAAGGCTAACTTGTATAAATCTAGGCGAACTCTGTTAAGGCCGGAGGGCCTCTTCGCAACGGGAGCGCTTGTTAAGGCCCCTCTATCGGAACCTGTTAATACCATAACGACACGAGCTCACCGGGCGCGACAAGCACGACAGCTTACGGAACTGGAGTTACAGGCCAGTCGATAGAGGGGAAACACAGGTATGCTCCTGGTGGAGGCTCGATGTGATATTTGGTGTACAATATGATCCTTAGTTGTCGATTGATAAACAGCCTAGAAAGGTGGGAAGTCTGCAGGCTATATAATCCTCACCCAGATGCGGTTGACTAATCACCCCTTCAACACTCCCACCCAAACGCATCTGCCTTACTCAGCTGTTCAAATCTAAGGATATTCTTGTGCTCCAAATAGCCAGAGTTGTTCGTTTCCAAAATGACCAGTCAGCTGACATTGTCATTGGATTAACGTACTCGCTAACTATTAAGCTTTACAAGTTCTTGCCTGATTGCCTACTCCGAAGGACCCAGTTACCGTCAGTCTCTCCGAGCTCTTTTGACCATCTTCATCAATTCCCAGTGTTGTCTGACATCTAATTTTGACACGAGCTACTTTTGAGAGCTCCTGTGCCTTGACCTTCCTAGTTTTATAGCTAGGGATCTGTGTCTGGATTTTGGGATCGATTGTCCGTTATTCGTCGGTCTGACTGCGTGTACCTAGTCCTTCCAGGAGAGTTTCGCAATGGTCAGGTTTGTAATTTTGATCAGGTGCCTGTCTATTGTAGGGCCCATGGTGACTCCTGAGGTGGCTGGCAACCTTTCTAGGTTTTTAGGCAGTAGGCAATATAAGTCCTTGTTGATCGTGATAGGTTTTTCCTAGAGCCGATCGGAATCCTTGTTAATCGCGATAGGTTTTGTCCTAGAGCCGACCGGAATCCTT
>NW_022985126.1:0-12428 GCF_010015585.1 Eremomyces bilateralis CBS 781.70 | reverse complement strand
TCCTAGAGCCGATCGGAATCCTTGTTAATCGCGATAGGTTTTGTCCTAGAGCCGACCGGAATCCTTGTTGATCGCGATGGGTTTTGTTTAAGAGGCCCTTTGGGTATCCGGAGCTAGCTCCTACCGGCTCTAAACTAACCGTAATAGGTTTATTTAAGATGTCCTTGTAAGTATCAGGAGTTTACTCCTACTAGCTCCGGACTAACCGCGAGGGGTAACCTTCTCTAGACCCAGAGCCGATCGGAACTTTCTAAAGGCGTCTCCTGATAAAGCCTTAGTTAGCCCATCTGCCACCTGTTTATTAGTTCCTATATATTGTAGGTCTACTGCCCCTTCCGCAAGCTTTTGACGTATATAATACTCTTAAATAGTAATGTATTTCGTCCGCGAGTGGAATTGTGGGTTCTTAGCTAATGTAATTACTCCCTGATTATCGCCGTATATTATCGGCGTTGCCAGCTCCTTATTACTAAGCAGCTCTGACAGTAATCCCTGCAGCTATACGGCTTCTTTTGTAGCTTGGGTGTATCCTATATATTCTGCTTCGCAAGTCGAAAGCGCTACTGTTGGCTGTCGCTTCGACTACCAGCTGATTACTCTACTTCCGATGTTGAAGACATAGCCAGCGGTTAACCGCCGCGTTTCTATGTTACCGGCAAAGTCGGAGTCAGTAAAGCCTTGGAGTGGTCTCAAATCTCCGCGGAAGACGAGTTCGTAATCAAGTGTTCCTCTTAAGTAGCGGAAGATACGTTTGACTGCCTTTTCATGCTCTGAAGTTGGGTTTAACATGTACCTGCTTGCAATAGAGACGGAGAAGGCCAGATCGGGCCTAGATCCTAACATTGCGTACATCAGGGACCCGATTCGTTTGGAGTACTCCCTCTATTCGGATTCCGTGGCCATATGGCCTTCGGGTGCTGGCTGGAGCTTCGTATACATCGGAGTAGGGGCTGGGTTATAATCCCACATGCCGAATTCTCTTAGCACCTTTTCCAGATAGCCCCGTTGATTGATCCTCAGAACACGGTTACGTCGATCTCTTGTGATTTCCATACTAAGGTAGAATCGACAGGGGCCTATATCTGTCATCTTGAAGCGACCGCTTAGTGCTAATTTAAGTTGTTCGATCTCTGGTTTAGAAGGTCCTATAATTAGAAGATCATCGATATAGGCCGCCACGTATGTATTTCCTTTGGTAAACAGTGCGAGGTCCGAGGACAGAGGTCGAAAACCGTGTTTCTTAAGGAAGTTTGCAAGTGTGAAGTACCAGATTCTGGGTGACTGTTTCAGACCGTACAAGGCCTTGTTGAGCCGGCAGACTCTCTTTGTCCCGTCATCCAGGCCCGCAGGTTATTCGACGTATATTTCTTCATTAATGTCTCCGTAGAGGAAGGTGGTCTTAATATCCATATACTCGATTTCTAGATCCAATGCTGCAGCAATTGCGAACAGGGCCTTATAGCTCATCGGCTTGACCACGGATGTAAAGGTGTCATAGTAGTCGATCCCTTCTTTTTGATTAAAACCTCGAACTACCCAGCGCGCCTTCTATCGAATAATTTCTCCTATAGGGCCGCGTTTGAGTTTGTACACCTACTTGCCACGGAGTACTCTTCTGCTATCAATGGGTATATCTACTAGGGTCTAGGTGCCATTCTCGAGAAGCGAATCAAGCTCAAGTCGCATTGCTTGCTGCTAGTAGGGCTACTAGTTGTCGTCTAATTGGGCTTCCTAGAGACTTCGTGGTTCGTACGGTTCTGACGTAGCGACGGCTGCTGAAAGGAAAGCCGTAATAAGTGCATACCTCTGTGGCAGTTGGCCCTTGTTACTTCGCACAGAGACCCGAACTGGAACAGGTTCTGATCCTGTGTTTTCGGCTTGCCGTCCGATTTCATGGCGGAGCTCTTCCTGTAGCTGATCACTGGCTTGCTGCTGCATTGTGTCTTCATCTGGCTGCGTAGCCTTCGGTGGTGGATGTACTTCCGGTTCGATGAGAACATAGTCTCCCCCTGTATCAGCCACCGGAGGAGGAGGTTTAGGCTGTATGTTCCTCCGTTTCGGAGGTGGTAGGTCTTCAAGGCCGAGGTAAGGGCGCTTCTCATTAAAGACAACGTTAGAAGCGCGAATGACATTGCCTAAGGGCATTAGGATCTTATAGATGACGTCTCCGTCGTATCCAATCAGTCTTCCCTCTCGAGTTTTAACATCGACCAGTTTCTTTCTGTCACCTTTTGCCTTAAGCACGTGAGCGGTGCATCTAAGCATTCGGATATTCGACAGGTCTGGTTTTTCTCTATGCCAAGCTTCGTAGGGTGTTTTTCCGATTCGTTGGCTAGGACTTCGATTACGGAGGTATATAATTGTCTCTAAAACCTCAGGCCAGTATTCCATTGGGATACTACTTGCCAGTATGGTCGGATGAAGCTTATCTATCAGGACTCGGTTCATCGATTCTGCTATACCATTTTGCTGGCTTTCTTTAGTGGTATTACGCTCTAATTCGATGCCCCGGTTATAGTACTAGTCGAAGAGCTTATTTAAGTTAAGTTCTCCTTGGTTAATTCGAATCCGACGTACTTTGCGAGAGCCGCGTTCGTTGTGTTCTATAAAGTGCTTCAGTATTGCGATCGCATGGTCCTTCTGCCTAATACCTTTTGCCGTTGCCATTAAAGTATAGTCGTCAGTGATTACCACCCAATATCGGGATCCGTCGCGTGCTGTAGTTCTGAAAGGCCTAGAGCAGTCTACGTATAAGAATTCTATGGGGTATTCGCCTCTTTTCATCGGGTGTTTATGTAGTTTTTCCCGCATCCGACCTTGTACGCACTCCTTATAAAGGCAGTCGGTTGATGGCGTATGGTCCATTCCGGTTAACATGCTCTCCAGGGCTCTCAGGCTTCCTTCTCCGAGATGTCCCATTCGATAGTACCAAACTCGGAGACGTGGATCTTCGATGCTGTAAGCCAATAGCGTATGTTTGAGTGGCAGGTCTTGTTTCCATATGTTCGGAATATAGAGACCATTCTTCGGGATTGCAGAGTACCTGCTATTGTGGTAGGATATTTCAGCGCCTTTCTTACTGAATTTGATATTATATCCGCGCTTAAGGAGTTGGGAAATTGATATCAGGTTCACTTTGATCTCCGGGATGTAGAGGACATCCGACAGTATCATCGGTATGCATTTCCCTTTTTGGTTGGTGTTAATCTTTATGCAGCCGACTCCGGATGGCATGATCTTTAACTCATCAAACCCCGAGACTGCCTCCCCTTTGTAAGGTTGAAGGGAGATAAGGTCCTCGCGCCTGTGGGTAATGTGTTGGGCGTAGCCGGAGTGCAGTACCCATACATCAGCCAATATGGTGGCGGTATAAGACTTTCCTGTCATCAGCATACGCAACCCTATATGGGCCAGCTTAGCTGGCATCTGTTCATCGTCCCTAGGTTTCTTAGAGCGCTCCCTCTTCTGGCCGATACGCGTACTTCCGTTCTCGTTTCTCGGCTGGTACTATGTAGGCGCCAGCTCTGGGTGGAGAGACCAGCATTGTTCCCGACCTCCCTGATGAAACTTGTTGCAGTGACCGCATTTTGACTTTCCAGATCCTCCTTAACCATAGTTGGGTTTCTGATTTTTATCTTGCCCGCGCCTGGTTAGGAGTGCTGATCTACTCTCTTCCTGCTTTAAGCCGTCTTCCTCTTTACTTGCTAGCAGTATAATATCGTCAAATTTAACGGTTAGACTGCCCCTTCCGTCTTTGATTGACGTCGCCGGGATAATCGGGTAGTTCTGGTAGAAACTTGTACGAAAGATGGCATAATTCGGGCCGAGGCCTTCTAGGAAGCGAATGATAAGGAACGGATCACCCAGAGTGACGGACTTATGTAGTTGGAGCAGCTTATTCCGGGCCTTCCGAAGTTGCTGAGCAAAGTCCATCACGTCTTTACAGTCACTGAGGGAGAGACTGTTAAAGCGGCGGTCTAAGGAGATGAATACGGCGGTGCCTGTGGGTTGATATTCAACTTTGACGCGGTTAAGGATGCGCTGGATCGTCATAGCCGGCTTGCGAGCATCCTCAGATGTTGGCGGTGTTGCTATTACCGTGTCCGAGGCAGTCGACGGTGCGCCTTCTACGGCTGATTCAATGCCGTTTACGTCGTCGAATTCTATCTCTAACTACTTCCTCCCAGTGTAACCGAGCCTACTAAGCACCACTCTACATGCTTTCAGCTGGAGGTCCTCCTAGTGTTCCACTCTCTTCTAGAAGTCTGTCTCTGCTTCTCCCGTCTTTCTTACGGGCTGACTAGCGCTTCCTTTCAACAGTCGCGCGAATCCCTAAATCGTTAGGAAATCCCTTATGGCCCTGTCCTAATTGTTCTACTGAGCCGGTGACTCTAAGACCGGCACTAGTTGCTCTAGGCTATTGGTCGAACCCTTGGCTTCCATTCTTACGTGCCTTCTTAATGCTATTCTCGAATATTCTGTGAATCTAAAGAATCGATGAATTATGTTGTGTAATGCAGGCGTTGAGAGTTAGGCAATTCGAGGATGGGTCTAATATCTGTGTTAGATCCTTCAGTATTATAGGAAGTCTAGGTCCTGATATCGGGGTTATAAATCCCGACACTGGTACTGTTCGGAATCCGAAACCTGACACCGGAAGTACGGATTTCGACAGCTAATACTGTACGGAATCCGAATCCCGACACCTCCGGCATTTGTCGGATTCAGAGTCTGTCTCCGTTGTATACATTTTGGTATCTCCGATCGTACTAGATCCCCGAGACATCGTTTAGGCCTTATCTTCCGGGAGGCGTAGTCTCGATCATCTAAGAAGTGTCTTTAAATTAGTTCTGAAACGCTAAGTGTCGAAGGTCTTCCACTTAGCCGATTTTAGCGTAGCTTGCGCAAATTTGGGCTCATAACCTGATATTTGGTGTACAATATGATCCTTAGTTTTCAATTTATGAACAGCCTAGAAAGGTGGGAAGTCTGCAGGCTATATAATCCGCACCCAGATGCGGTTGACTAATCACCCCTTCAACACACAGGCCTGGAACCATAACAGCAGCATCTCCCATCAATCAATCAATCAATTACTGTTGATCGATTTGGCGTGTCAATTAATCATGGAAGCAATAGGGTACCTATTCAGAGGCAGCGAGATGCTTATTTGTGTAAGAAGTAGGATACATGGCAGGGTAGATATACCCAGGATTATGTAATGTACAGAATGGGATGACTAAATAAACCTCTGATTCCCGACAATTACAGACAGGCCTGGGGGCCCTGCTGGCCGGTGTAGGAATAATTAACCAACCAACCAATCAATCAATCGATAGTTCCCCTTCTTTAGCTTTATAATAAATGGAAGTGGTTCTCACAACCTCCGCGGTCAAACTGTCTCACCTATGTCTATATAAACCGCTCTATCCGTACCCAAATCCTAGATCCTTTGCCACTAGTTATGAGGTCCCTTCCATATTGCTGATGACACCTACTATCCCCTGCTAAAATCAAGCGATTCTTGATTCAATATCGGATCTCCCATATTATTGCCGGCGCCCTTTTGTGTTTTGTCACGTCTCTTCTCTTATTTATCGTTAGATCCAGTTATTTGTTCATATAGAAGTGTTGGTACGGGTGTTATTTGAGCAATGGATTTATTTATAGTCTTTCTCGCCAGTTCTCTCGCACTCGCTAATGCCGAGTGTATGTGTGAAAATGAACCCTTCGGGCAAAGAGTTAGCTAACCGTGAAACAGTGTCCTATAATGTCTCTAGCTCTATGACCATAACTCCTGGCCCCGAATCATCGTGTTCAGCTAACTGCTCAGTCGGCCCACCTGACCTTACCTCTTGGGTATGGGTGCCGGTTACAATCACTAGGAACATTACTCTGGCCACGGTTATATATATCGTGAACAACCGCACGAACACGACGAAGACCACAACTATAACGAACACGTTACCCGCGGATATTACACCCCCGCCAACCAATGTAGGGGGGACCGTTGTCAATACGTTCACCTACGAAGGGTATAATGGGGTTAATACAACGAAGGTTATCACCTATCCGTCCCTTTGGTGGGACTATAACGAGTCGTATTCCTGGGGGGGGACCCTTAATATATCGTCGACGACATCGGGAGGTCTAAAGGATACCGCCCCAATATGCATTACAGCGCCAGAAGGGGGTACCACCCTAACACTGAAATCTCATCCGCCATACCCAGGGGTAACTGATTATTATACCTGGCTAGAGGACGAAGTTCTTTGGGAAAGCTGTATGTCATCTGCATATGGACCATCTATCTCCGCCTGGCCGGTTGGCTCCGATGCTACTACCTGTTTGCCCGTCTTGTCGACCATCAGACACAAGTATCCTAAATCTGACGACACTCTTGGACTTACGTATACCTTGGTCGAAAAGTGGGAGAGGAATGGACTCGGGTTATATACCGAGCTCTTCCCAGAGCTGGCAACCTATACCGACTGTAATCAGACTGGAGTCCATCCTGTCCAACCTATTCATACCGTCGGCTTCCTAACCGAGACGAGCGTCAGCTTCGACGACTCCATCGAACCAACGCCTCCAGGCAACTCGGAGAATCCCGGTCCTGAGCCTACACCACTGCCGCCAACAGTCGTACCACCCCAACCCGAGCCAACACCTCAGCCTGAACAACCTACACCATCGCTGCAGCCCGAACAACCTACACCATCCCCCCAGCCCGGACAACCCGCCCCATCCCCCCAGCCCCAACAACCCTCTCCCAGCGACGACGTCGGCAGCATCATCGCCTCTCTCCTCAACCCCGGCGGCAACCCAAACCCGCCCGCCAACTCCGTTCCAGCGCAACCCGCCGCAGAACCAGCATCCAACGCCCCCGCGAACCCAGGGAACGATGCCGGGATCCCTCCCGGAGCTGCACTCGCTGCACCCGCTGCACCCGCTGCGCCGGGCGCTGCGGCACCGAGCGATTCGCTGGCGGGGTTCATCATTAGTGCGATTGGTGGAGAGGCGCCGGTAGCTGGAGCTACTCCTGGTACTGGATCAGGATCGGGATCTGGACAAGAGAATCCAGGGATCCCAGCCGGCACTGGTAGCGGAAGCGGTACTGGCACTGGAAGTGGCTCTGACAGCGGAAGAGGCACTGGCAGTCGCACTGGTAGCGGCATTGGAAGCGGTACGGGCAGTGGAAACGGTTCTAGCGGCACAAGCGGCGCTCCAGCAGGCGGCGCTAGTTCTACCGGCAGCCCATCCAACGGAACCAGCAATCCTTCAACTTCGCGACCTACGGCACCCTTGACCAAACCGTCGGGTGCAGCGTCGCGGGGCGTGACGATGGGATACGGAACGTGGTCGTTCTCGTTTCTTTCGCTGCTATTTAGAGCGTGGTCGGTGTGAGTGAGGAAGCGGAGGAAAGAGGAGGTATTTTGAGATCTTGTTGATGGAAGTATTATAATACGGGGGATTATTTCGAGCGGGGGATAATTAAAGGGAATGGCGGATAACGTGGTAGAGCATTATATTGAAGTCGTACGCGCTTAGACTGCTCATGATAGAGAGGATAATGTTTGGACTCAAAATTACAGACGAGTATAATCACTTGGGGAGTCCTTGACTGGTTCTTCGGATCTAACTTTAGGATCTTTCTCTTAGTGCCTGCTTTAATAGGCTTTTCCCCTTAACGGATCTCTTGCCGCTTGTCTTCTGGGTATACTCCCGTGTATTATATCTGCGGGGTGTCGGCCATATTTTATATCTCTCGCTAAGCCTGCGGCTCGAATTCCGACTCCTGTTTATCCGATCTATACGCTAACAAGGATCGATAGGGTTCTAGTATCTTAATTCGTTAGTTCGGTAATTCCGGTTCTTTATAACTAGGTATTTCTTTCGATAGCCCGCGAAGTCCAACTTTACGCGTCCACGTCGCCGCGGGTGGAAACATTGATGGAGAAGAGTTCTCTATTGATGGCTAAGTACAGTGGCGATGAGAGAGACGTGTAAGAGTCTCACTGTCGGGAATCTCCAATCGTGAGGCAAACATTGAATTGTTGCTATGAAGGAGGAATCTATCTAAGGTGTGCGAGGCGTTTATCTGTTCTGGTGTTTACAGAGCAAACGGGCCACAAGGCCACAAGGCATCCAGGTCTGCGGACCTCTGATCCATCACAAAAACGTTCACATCTGGGCAACGCGTACCCTGAAGCCCCAAATATCGATTTATATCGATCAGTGGAAGCAGCGCTACCAGGATAACAGTCACACATGAAATCTCTCGATGAGCTTATTGTCCATGATCAAAAAATGATAGAAGCCAATTTGTCGAATATGTTTGATGTAGCAGTGAGAAGGGTGTGTGATCAGGGTGTCTCATCATGCCGTTAGTCACAAGTATTGCCAACCACAGTATTTGGCCGTGAAGAAAATTTACAAGACCGAGAATGTCAAACTCCTTGATAATATTGATCGCCTTATCGACGAGAAATTTAAACGACGGAGAGGAGGAACTGTTCAGAATACAGAGACCTTGTTGTAAGGCGCGAGATATGCGAAGGTTAAAATAAGCTAGATTTGTTGATCGTTTTGGCGTGTCAATCAATCACGGAAACAATAGGATACCTGTTCAGAGGCAGTGAGATGCTTGTATTCGGTCAGAAGTACATAGTTTACCTTGACGGGTATATATACCCAGGCTTATGTAATCTTATGTAATCTACAAGGTGCGGTGACTAAGTAATAGCCGCGGAGTTCCGACAATATCTGTCGCACGTGATGTGCTAAAATGGTTGGGAGTGAGGTGCTGTTGTTCCAGCAGCGAAGTTGTTGTATTGTTGTGTTGTGTGTAAGTTGTGTGTTCTAGCTGAATGCCTGGCCCCCCGGCCCTACAGATATACGAGAGTCACGGCAAGATTATTAATGCAGTTTGTAGCCTTGGACTCCTAGAGCTCATGCCTTGGCCTGCGACAATATCCAACACTCCCCCTTAAACGTCATCTATAGAATACAAGATTATTCTAGAGTTTCCATCATCCCGATCATTCCTATAAGTCTTTGGAGGGTAGTCCTTAGGAGAGCTGTTGTTACGGCACGGTAGCTGGATGTACACAACATACGCGTAGCCAAAGATATTCTAGATTAAGATGAAGAGTACAAGGTAACTATGACAGAGGAATCTTGATGGGCTGGTGATATTTTCCCACCAGGTTTTGTTATTTTCCCACCAAATGCTATTTTCCCACCACGCTAGCAATGGTGGAAATTAAATTCTTAATTAGGATTAGCTAAATTTTTTGGTCTTCCCCTGAGAATGTCAAAACTTCGAATCCTTTACTCTTTTCCTTCTTCAAAGATCTCTATATACCGGAGATGATACTCTCCTTAGATATCCCAGTATAGAGGATATTACCCCTCCTCTAGATTGCCTTTACGCGTCCTACGAAGAAGCCTACGATTCTCTTCGGAACCATGGAATGCAGCATAGCTATGGCTTCCTACTCAACCGGAGTAGACCTCACTACTCTGATGTAAAGACACGATACTACTACTCCTGCGATCGATCCGGAAACTATCGGTTAAGAGCAAGGGTTCGAAGCACAAGCACGCGCGCAATAGGATGTCCTTTTAAGCTTGTTATCTTTAAGATAAAGGTATTAGACGACAACGACCAGTGGAAGTTAGAGGTTCAACATAGCCATCATAACCACCCCCGATCACTTAACCCTAGTACGTATAATGTCTATCGCAGACGTACGTCAGTATAAAAAGATATAGTCGAATCGATGACACATGCTAGGGTACGTCCGATGCAGATAATGGCTGCTATTCAAAAGGAGGATCCGGAAATACTCGTCTCTGCTACCGATATTCGTAACGAGAGGAAGACGATTAGAGAGAAGCACTTAAATAGGAGGAGTCCGATTAAGACATTACTAGATGACCTGTCTACGCCGGAATAGGTCTTCACTGTTAAGAAGGATGCGGATTATCACGTACAAGGCCTCTTCTTTGCCTACTAGAAGCAGATCGAGCTACTGCTTGCGAATCCCGACGTCCTATTAATGGACTGTACGTACCGAACCAACAAGTATAAACTCCCACTGTTACATATACTCGGCTGCACCAATCTATAGACCTTCTTCTCTACAGGGTTCTGCTTCCTCCACAGCGAGAAAGAAGCAGATTACCATTAGGCAATCTCAAACTTCCTCCTCAAGACAGGGACACCGCAGCCACGCGTGTTCATTAGCGATCAAGAGGATGCGGTGAAACTGGTAGCTCGCACTCTGTTTCCAGGTGTTCCATAACTCCTATGCGTATGGCATATTAATAAGAATCAATTTAACGTACTATCTGGATCCCTTTCGGGTCTATGAGCACGATATTCTATCTGGTCTGCCGCGGGCAAAAGTTTCCCCGTAGCCCTGAGGCTGCGGGTATATAAAATCCCGCCTCCTCCCTTTAGTAGACTATCTCAAACGTTTATTATCTATCCGTACGAGTCGGTGTTTCCGCCTACGCGGAGAGCTTATTCTGGCACGTCGTGGAGGAACTAGAACGGTTTCCAGTCCTCTATTACCTCCTCCTCAACTTCCTTGGCCACCCGGTATTGCTCTAGGCCTCCCGCATCGATCAGCCACCTTGCTGCGTGGCGCACCTTGTCCCTGTTATGCAATATCCTCTTAAAGTCCGTTGTTCCAGCTCGTTAGAGGAGCTCGATCCTCTGGTCGGTCCGCTGCGGGCAAAATGCAAGGAGATAGTAGAGACTAGAGAGACTGTCGGGGGGCACCGCACTCACACGCTGGGTGGATTCTAGGGACACCAATTTTTGCGAGCCATCCTTTAACTCTAACTACCTCAGTCCGTAGTGCCATAAGCGCCGAGGCCTCGTGTTTCTGAAGGCCGTCGTACCGGTTAAGGCACTGGGTTTCCCACGGGTCCTTCCATGTCCTTGCTCTCCTTCCTGGTCTGGCCGCTTCGGCTTGCTATCTCTCCCTCCATTTCGCTCGATACTCGTCCTGGATCATCCGGTACGGGCCTTTTCGCTGTTATATCTAATATCCTCTAATTAGTTCGGGCCGGGGGAACAGAAGTCTGTTATACTGGGTCCGAAGCGTACTTATCGCGGGTTCAGGTTTAGACCGGATACGGCGGGGTCGGCCTCGAGTTCGTCTCGGGGGAGCAGAAGTAGTATCCCAGACTTGCGTCAGGGCTCCCTCAATCTGGGTAGTGATCTTGTGGGTATTCGTCGATGCTGCTCTTTGGGCGGCCCGTTCTTGGACGTAGAGTTCGATTGGGGGAACGTCCGCCTCTCTCTCAAGCGCGGCGATTGGTGTCCGTTTATAAGCCCCTAGGATCTTTCGTAGACACTTGTTCTGAACCTTAGCTAGGTCCTTCATTTTGCCTTCAGAGATTGGCTCACCCTGCTGACAGACTCCCCAAATAGGGGCGCCGTATGTCATAATAGGCCGTGCAACCGCTGTGTAGAGCAGCCTCGATTTCCGGACGGATGGTCCCCATACCGATGAAGTTACCCTCGCCAGGGAGTCGAAGGCCTTAAGTCCCCTCTGTGTTGCCCGGAGGATATGGTCCTTCCATGAGCGTATGGCATATTAACAAGAATGTACAGACAAAGGCTCAGAAGACCTAGCGAGACGCTGATGGCGCAACAAAAGAGGAGAAGGAGAGAATCGCTGAGAAACGGGCTCAATTCATGAAACGTTGGAGTCAGGTATGCTCACCTCTAATGGCCTCTTATAAGTCTTTTATAGAACTAACTAGAGCAGCTTGTCTACGCAAAAGGAGTACTTACATTTGAGCTAAAGTGGGACGAGTTACTCAAAGACTATGCTGACCAGCAAGAGCTTTGCCAATACTTACGCAAAAATCAATGGCATACACGCACTAAGTGGGCAGCTGCTTGGACGTCTCGGTATCGACATTATAATACAATTACCACTTCTCCTGTTGAAGGAATGCACAAGGTTTTAAAGGACTACCTTATGACTTCAACAGGCGACTTACTCCGCGTTGTCGAGAGGATTGAGCAAATGATCAAGAATCAATACAATAAGTATAGGAAGGACCTTGCCTCTTCGAAACAGCGCCTCAAATTCGAGCATAAACTAGAGTCAATGCCATTCTTGCCTCCCGGCATTTATGACATTCTTACGCCACCAGCAATTGAACGTATTAGACAGCAGGATCTGCTGCGCTAGAAGGAGCAGACACAAGGTCGCAGCGGACATCCCTGTTCTGGCCTCTTTGAGACGATAAACGGTCTTCTATGTCATCATACGCTACGAGACATAATAAACTCTGGATCGACGTTACGACTAAATCACCTTTACGACGATCATTGGCGCTATCAGCGTGAGCAAGGACGGTCAATAAGTCTCTCTCCAAGGCCATATCAATCTATTCTA
>NW_022985125.1:12562-15386 GCF_010015585.1 Eremomyces bilateralis CBS 781.70 | reverse complement strand
AGCCGGCCGTAACCTGATTGGCCCCTATTGCGTTCCTTAAGACGTCAATGAGTCGTATCGCGTTGCCGAGACTGTCCGACCGGTACGTTGCCCTTGGTCCTTCATTCCCATCATCTCCCCTATCTTCTAAATCGGCCGTATCGGCGAAAGGATCTGTTTCTCCGGACATCGCAGCCCACTGTTTGGCATCCCGCTTTGCATCTTCGGCCGACCGGTGTAGTAGTTGGATATTATCGGCGACAAATGCCATCCGCTGAGGCAGGGCCTGCTTTCGACTCTCCCAAATGGTGTTGATGTCACCCGTTGTATCGCCCCAAAAGGACTCCCACGGCACAAAAATGGCAAGATGCTGAACAGCCGCCCTACGTATACCAAAACGTCAACCTTCCTAAGCATCATTGTGTCTTGTCTCTCACATAAATATAGAGACGAGTCCGATCATGCCGAGAGCGGGGCTGCACATACCTCTTATAGTAGTCCTCACTTTCTTCAGTCAGGTTCCTGCTTAGGTAACCGTCAAAGCAGACCATCGCATGCTCGCCGGACTTTCGTAGCACCTGTACCCACGACCGCGACGGAGACCAGGCATGGTCTAATGGTATCTCCCCCCACGTACCTACGCCCTTACCCTTTCGCTTCAACTTGACTACCGACATATAATCATAGAGGCAAAGCTCTTGGAAGACTCGGCCACGGAATGGGTATGCCTGCACTAGAGATATTCTTACCCCCGCCTCGTGCAAGAATACCGTCTCCTTAACTACCTCGTCTCTAGAGTCTATACCACTCTCGCGTTGCAGATGCGGCCATCGGCGGAAAATTTGCCAGTATAGGGAACTGACGTTAACGAACGACCAGGCATCATTACTAGTAAATTCCCTGGGGTAGCCCAGCAGGTTAGAGACGACTTCTACCTGTGATAACGGCCGCTCCGTGAAGATCCGGTTCGCGATTCTCATCAAAAACTGGCGTGTTTGGTTCTCACTACCGTTGCCCGTTATCGGGCCATCCGTTGCGCCCTCCTGCCGCTCCGCCGTCGCACCGTTATGAGCCGAGATGAGTTCTGCCGCTGCGGCCACCCGTTTTGACACCGGATCCTCGACTTTGGTTGCATAGTTCGTCAGGTAAAAGACGAGAGCCATGGTCTTACACTGCGTTCCGATGAACGAAATATCATGGTTATGACGCAGCCCTACCGCGATCGCCTTATTCCATCGATTCACCATGCTATGCGTCCGCCGAATCTGCAACACTCCCTCCTCGGTAAACGCCGTCCTCTCTACCAATTTCCACGGCGCCTTAAACCGGCACAGGTCCTGATTCCTTCGTGTTTGCCCGTTAATAGAGTACTTTACACACGTCGGGCTATGGGTGTGGATCTGCGTAGCCCCAGCGCAGAGGTTGGCCTCCTCTTTAAACGCGGCGGCGAATTGCTCGCGATTAGCTAGCAATGGCGATATGTCCGACGTTACGGACCGTTCCGCCCGAACGGCGGAAAATGCCTCGTAATCGAGATCCTACATCGTTTAGCCTTACTTTCGACTACCGTTGCTTTATATGGTTACGATAGGGCGGACATACCTCGGTAAATACGCTATCTATATACTGGGCAACCCGCTCCCGATATGCCTCCCGATCCTCTTCATTATCGTCTTGCGAAATAGAACTCAGCTGCATATTTCCCTGAAGCCAGAGGAGTCCGTAGACATGTAGTGACCCGCGCTCGTTAGTCTCCACGGCTCCGAAGTATCGATTAATCCGCCCGAATACCGAGTCCTCCCCTATCTTTACGTAGTGCTTAAAGAATAGGTGTAAGAGTCTCACTGTCGGGAATCTCCAATCGTGAGGCAAACATTGAATTGTTGCTATGAAGGAGGAATCTATCTAAGGTGTGCGAGGCGTTTATCTGTTCTGGTGTTTACAGAGCAAACGGGCCACAGGGCCACAAGGCATCCAGGTCTGCGGACCTCTGATCCATCACAATAGGGAAATCTCCCGGTGGAAGAAGATTGCCGAACTGAGCGGGTCCGAGATCGCCAGCCGTGCTCGCTTGTACGCTAGATCTAGACTCGTTAAGAAGGCTTCAGCCACCTCTGGATCCCGGGTCCGATACGCAGCAAGCCGGAGCTTGATCGGATTGGTTATATCGTTCGGATTCAGCGTGAACCAGATTGCCGGAATACCATCCCGAATGATGAGGGACTGGATCTTGCGCCGCATGCTTAAACGACTCTCCCTCGACATCGGCTGGCGATATCCATACAGCGATAGGCTCCTTAAGAGCCTATTAACGTCCTCGTCGCTCGTCGTTCGCGAGACCTCTAATTCGCCCTTGGCACGCTCTAGCCGCTCCGCGTTCAGCGAACGTACGATGCGCTCGACTGCGGGGAAATCTTTCCTTGCGACACTCGCCATGCTGGCACGGCGATTCCTTGACCGGACGCCTACATTAAAAACAAGAAAGGGAAAGATGTGGTGTGACGCGAATCGACCACCGTGACGCTGGAGGACTAGTTTAGCCTACGTCTCGAGGCTCATGTTCCGTGATATAATAAGGCCCCTCAGCCGATCAGCCGCTTCGATGCCTACGTCCCTCGCCCCAGCGACGTCCTGGATGCTCTTATCCGCCTGAAGTGGGCCCCCACGACCGAGAGGGAACAGCGTTGGGAACGTCTTTGCGAAAAACCGTGCATCGAACGGATCGGCAAAGTCCTCGCCCCGGTTTACCACGATATACGGCTCGGCACCGTTCCAACGCCGCACCTCTGCCGTCCCACCCCGTCGTTTATTGCCCGGATCCTGTTGGCCTAGTGCGTCACGAACG
>NW_022985125.1:0-12552 GCF_010015585.1 Eremomyces bilateralis CBS 781.70 | reverse complement strand
GTCCCCCTAACCTAACGTAGCCAGTACTTCTCGAATATCTACTGCTTCTCCCTCGTCTAGGCCACGCTCCGTAGACGGGACTACCTGCCCGGTTCGTGCCTTCTCCTGCGCCGACGGCTCGTCCCGTCTTAACCGCTCATATACTCGAGATGGTACCCCGTGTAAGGGCGCATCCCAGCTGTCCAATTCCGCCACGTCGATCTCGATGTGCCTATATAGCGGATTATGCCGCTTTAGCCACACCAGTGCTTTCTCTACCACCCGACGCCGAACCGATAGAAGGACCGATAGATCGCTTGGTACTGGCTTCTCCGACCCCTACCAGGATACATGAATCTCGTCGACTACCTTCAGGAGCGGATGCGGGAGGACGTTGGCCACCAGCTCCTGCACGTTATTTGGGAAGACGGTGATATGCCCCTTGACATGCCTTCTATACCTCACTCCTTGCCTCGGACCATTAGGGATACTATACTGGGCGATAAAGCCGTAGCACGAATTCAGCGCGATAAGCTTCTCCTCGATCGGCGTCAGATCCTTTAATTTACCGGGGAATATATGCTCGCACCCGAGTCGGTCGTGTAACTGGGCGGCTGGAGATAGACTACCTTTCTCTAAGTGCTTTAGACAGGAACTATACCCGTTAATGCTCTTCCCGATAGGGAAATACTTGATATATTGAAAAGGTGAATCTTGACGCTTCTTAATAGGACTACCGATCTACCGCTGCTATGCTACTTCCTGTAGCTCGATCCGACCGTACTTGCCATAACAAAACATGTAAGTGAGTATCGGTAACGTGTTCACATCATGGAACGCTTTATAGAACTCCTGGACGGTATTAACCTTGCTCCTGGTTGGGATCGGCGTATACCACGCCTGGTTATAAGAGAGCTGCTCTTTCTCGGCAAATTCGTTATCCAATCCACGCATAACGCCGTCGAGCTCTCTCCTTTGCTCCTCTTCACTCCACTCCGAACGGTCCGCTCTTCGGACGCGTTTGGAGGGCGTCTCACGAGAAATGGCCGACCCGGACCTCCTCCGTCCTAAATGGGATCGGTTCGCTACGACCGCAGGGCTGATCTCGCTCGAACCGTGCTTAGTACTACCAGCTACCTCGCCGGACGACGTCGCCCTCGGCATCGCACTCGGCGTCTGAGTCCGCCGGCGGCGGGATCTCCTATCTATTCTGGCCTACTCGTCTTCTCTCTCGAATTCTTCAGTAATATCTACTGACGTCCGAAGACCTAGGCCTGCGAGCACTGATCCATCCCGGTTCGGATTTCGACCTTCTTGACCGTCTTCGAACTCCCGCTCTATCGTGTTAAGGACACTAGCAGGTGTCCGCAACTCTATACCCGCCTGCGCCATGCGCTCCCGATATAATGCGCTCCAACGACGGAACCGGTCGGATAAACTCCCCTCGCCTTAACAGTAGCCCTCTATAACGGATTCGAATTAATTGAAGTACCGGCTTATCTAGATTCGTAACTCCTGTCGCGATATACAGGCTATCCTCTTAAAACTCGAACTAATCAGTCGACCGAACAGTATCCCTTATCCCGTCCTGGCTCTGTAGACTACTTACGATCCCAATCCCTCCCCCACTCTACCACCGTTCAACCGCAGACACGATCGCCCCCTAAGTCCTGGATCCCTTCACCTTGAACGCTACGAAACTTGATCAACCAGCCTATCAATCTACGACTTCCAACTTTCCCCCATCATACCAGTCCGAGCTCGTATTCTCATCTATCTTCTACGACTCATCTTCCGCGAAATTCGCTCCCCGTGACACGGCAACGTGCATGACATATCACCAACCCGCGCTCCGCGCTCTATTGTGTAACCTGTCTTATAGAATCTATTCCAATATTACGTCAACTTCTCTTTCTTTCTCCCGTCCTTTCCCCTCTTTCCCTCTCTTCCCTCTTCATTAATTGATCAGCCGACCCCTCTTTGCCTTTTATTTCCCTCATAACATTAGATAAAGTGGGAATTCCATCCCTACCTCGTGCTCCTCTCGACCGCCATATCAATCAACTCTTACCTCGATACTGCGACCGTTGGATCACCCCTGATATCCCTCCCCTAACTGTGTTTACCCAATATGTCTCGACTGCCCTCACTCTCGAATATTATTCATATTCGTGATTTTATTGATACCGTTGCGAATGACCCGACTCGATAAGGCTCATCTAACTACGTTAAGATCTAAACCGACTTTAATATCTTCGAGGAAGACGGCTTCTACTATTCGGATGTCGTCGTTAAGCCTATTCGGGCGCGGATTCGTGCCTATCTAACCTAAGAGTAGCGGGAACTGTTTATCCCTAACGCTTTCTTCTACGCAGACGGTCGCTTTTCTACTACCTTATCTGTAGATAATACTTTAGAGATAAACGTCCAGGCACTCAGTCTGATAAGGCTCGTCTACCTATACTCGTATTATGACTCGACTAAACCGGTCTAGACATCCGGGTGACGTTTCGAACTTCGACGAGTACCGCCAACGTTTGCTAGACTAATGGTGTCTAATGGTAACCATCGTTGGCTCCGTGTCGTCTCGCAATAACGATAACTCCCTAGACCCTGCCCACGCTCGCCGCTTCGTGATTGACACTTCCGTCTATGACGCCTCTAACGCCGCACCGGTTCCATATTCTATGGCCTGCTTCTTAGAGGATTCTAAACGTTGGGCAAAGGTGAAGATCCCTTAAGCAGGAACATTCATCACCCTTACCGCAAAGGTGGTAGGTCGTACGACTAATACGAACCTTCTGGCCGTCCGAATCCTGGATCTGGCCTATTTACCAAAACTTACGTCCGCCGGACTCACGACGACCCCGACCACTTCCTCGCCGTCGAAACGACTAAGTCGTTGGGAGGGCCGGCCTACTCTATCGACCCCTTCGAAAAGATCGCGCCTTACGGGGCCGGTCGATGAAATACTAACGCTATCGGACTCGAGCCTACATGACCTCTATCCACCGCACCCAGACGGCACCGTAGACTCGTAATCTACTCCTACTTCTCCCTCTACTACGGCATACCCCGAAGGCTCCTCGAATATATCGGCTCTACTATCGAACTTGAATAGCGGATCTCGGCCACATCGTAACCGTTATCCTCCTAAAAAATTGAGGTAGCTGACTAGACTAAAAACATCGAGCGTACGCAATACAGAAGCGATTATAAGACAAGAATTAGGAGGATTTGGTAATGAACATAGTGTACGAATCCCTTTTCTCTTTTATTAGCATTCGAGTGGTGATAGTCCTATGGGTACTAAATTGATCGACCTAGTTAGAGCTCTGACATACGTATCAAATTTAATTCTCTGTTTCCCCAGAACACCAATAGAATAACAACCCTTTTGTGATGCTTATGTGATTATAATTCGACCCCTTTTTTAAAAGGACGTTCGAAAATTGTAAACTCTAGCTTCGTTCCTCCAGGCTCTCTTTCAGCGAACCCGCTTGCGGGTTCGCATCCCTTGTGCCCCGCGAGGATCGAAATACTATGCACTTAAATCACATGACATTCACGTGAGTTTCACGTGATTTGTCCCACTTCAACCCCAACCTTCGTCGACTACCCAAAAGGTGTGCCCACTACCCGGGCAACTATACAAGAGTAGATGCGAACCGGCAAGCGGTTCGCCCAAAAAGAGCCTTGAGGAACGAAGCTCGAGTGGGCGATTTTGAATTCTAAAACGGCACTCGAATCTTTCACAGAAGCATCACGAAAGGTTTACGGTTCATTGGTTGGAATGGAGGATTATTAAGATTGAAATATCTGCAGAGGCTTAATCTTCCAAGATTGGAATATCTACAGAGGCTTAATGTCTAGCATAGTGGGATAGAAGTTCACATGATTCAAGGAAAAGTATAAGACTAAGAACAATACTAACTAGCTGTAGCTTACTGATCTTAGAATTACTGTCCAATATCTGTAGAATAGTTGCATAAGGCAAGAGAAGACGAGATGAGATGAAACAGACTCCAGAGAGAGGGGGAGGAGGATCCAAGGGATCTAAGGCACGGTTGAGAACGACGGAGCTGAGGACAGGTCCGCCGACTTCAGGGTCCCGAACGGTTTCGAGGAGCACGAGGTCCAATCTACGACGGTCGAGTCGGACATAGAAAGCCCTGGCGGGGGCGGGGGTGTAGACTGTAGAGTGTAGACCCATTCATGCGTATCCAGCTCGGCCACTCTACGTCGTTCTCTGTGGTAGGGAGGCAGTTAGCGGAGCAAACGTTCACCTTGAATCGAAAACAAAGCATCGCACTTCGACTGATCTGTCGCCAGCTAGACCGGATCCGAGGCAACGAGCGCGGAATTCCCCAGCTCTGAGACGGTTTGACCGTGGAGATTGCGAGCCGGGTTTGGATGCCTGAGGCATCAAGTTCCACGCAGGTTTGTTAGAAACAAGACAATATTATTAATCGCTCATTGTTGAAGACAGTCATGTCAAGTTGTCAACAGAACTTAATTAAATATGGGCGTATTCTCGAAGTTTTTACGCTTATTAAGACTAAGGTCAATCTATCTACGCTCTTTTGGAATTTAACAGTATTTTCCCACTATGTCGCTGCCCCAATCACCTGATTGAGCGAAACCGCTATTTATCTCACACCTGCAGCCTCGTATTTGACCATCGCCGTTCGCCTAAACTCACACAAACTGCTTACCTACTATAACACAAAGAATCCCAAGATGAATCCCGCTGCCAGCAAGTTTATGGAGGGTCACTCACCGCGTCGTACTTTCCCCAAATACTTTACAGAGCTGGCTACAAATTACACTCTTTCGACAGGAAACAGTACTGCCAAGGTTATTGCCAAGTACCTCGCGCAGAACCCTAGCCTTCTTGATACAAGTAGCATCATTAACGACGATGCCTGTGGGCCAGCCATAGCAGCAGCGGCTGTCATCGCGCACCTAGGTCATGAGCCCAACCGCATCGATGCCAACGACAACGTGCCGGCCATGGTTGAGGCTGCAGAGGCTCGCATCAAGGGCCAAGGTTGGCAGCACGTCCATGCGGCCGTCATCGATAGCCACAAGCTTCCGTATACGGACAAAACCTTCACGGTCAGCATCTCCAATATCAGCGCCTTCACATTCACAGACGCCCTAGTCTGCTTCAAGGAGATGCATCGCACTCTCCAGCCTAACGGTACACTTGTTGTGACTGTCTGGAAGCGCTTCGGCGCGGCAGAAATCATCCATGCCGCCCAGAAGAAGGTGCGCGCCGATTCCGAACCGATGAAGGTCCCTCGGACAGAATTCATGCATGATGGCTTTGTTGCTGAAATGGTACGCGCTACGGGTTTTATAGATGTCAAGCAGGAAGTTGTCAGTGTAATATGCGAAGGCGACGAGATCGATGGTCTACGCGGGTTTATGCTCAGTGACTTCACACGCAGCGCCAAAGAGGGGTGGAATGATCAGGAGATTGCCAGCTGGCCAGCCGCTGTTAATGAGGCTGTCAAGGAAGAGGTTTCTAGAGAGGGTGGCGTCAAGTTCGAGGCCTGGGCTGTCACAGGGAAGAGACAAAGCGACCTGTAGTGTTCACACCGTCGAGTACTGGTATAATTATAAGCGAACAGCAATGCGGGAAAATATTTCAAGTTAAACTTCTGTTCAGGGCTAGCAAATACCACAATCGCTGGGAGAGCAATAAAACACGACAGAGTGGGAAAAATCCTTCGTCTATTCGTACTCTAAAAAGGAGCCTATTTAGGACGTACAGCCTGTGTAAAATCGAGAGTTCGTTGACGATGGGAAGCCGGTTTAGGACAAAGCGGAGCCGGTTTAGGACGAAGAGTCGGTTAAAGATAAGAGTGAGCCCATTTAAGAGAAAGATACTCTATTCGGAATGTCAAATCTGATTAAAAGGAGGAGTCAATTTTACCGAAGTGCGAGGCCTCTTCTTAACTATACAGCGATGACAGTGCCCGAGGAATGGCTAGTATGTTTTTAATCAATGTTATACCCTTAGATCTACCAGTAACATTGATCCTAATTGTGAGAGAGAGATTCATACGCCCGTTAGGCCTCTCACCGAGGCCCATATCGGACACCCTAATCGTAAGTATAAGGACCTTACTGTAGGGAAACTCCAATCGTGAGGTAAACATTGAATTGTTGCTATGAAGGAGGAATCTATATGGGGGATATGTTGGGCGCGTGGCGTGACTACCCAGGATTACGTAAGGTACAGAAAAAGGAAAGAAATCTTGTATAATGACTAAGTGATAACCTCTGATCTTTGATAAAAAGCAAGCCTTTTATGATGCTTCTGTGAATATGATTCACGCACTCTTTCAGCGAAACCCGCTTGCGGGTTCGCATCTCTTGTCTCAGATACCTCAGCCGCTGAAAGGCACGTGACAAGGAAGATCCGAAGACTTGGCGCCACTACCAACAGCGTCTGAGCCAAAATCCCAGGATTTGGTGTAGCTTTCCCAACCGAAATCACGATAACGAATATATTGAAGGCCATTCTGCTGCTTTTCGACAACTAATTGGCGTTTAAAAAAATATAGATACTATATGTGACAGTCTTGGGCTTCGCCCAGTCTGTGTGTTGTGGCCTTGCGGCCTAAGGCAGAAGGGATGGGTAGACCGTTTGCCCACAGATGTAAATAGCAGATCGCAGTAAGAGAGATCTTCTCCTTCTCTCTTTAGCAATTCAACAGCGTTACCAGCTTACCAAATCCTTCGTGGTTTGGGCCCATGACACTTGTCTGCATCGGTGCCTTTGAATTAAAAAGGCTTTACAGCACGCTTCTTAGTAGAGATAGACATCGAGGCATTAGTACTAGGAGTCGTGTAACGAGACTCGACGACTGCTAGGGAGGATGCTAGAGCTCGGGGCCTTAGTAGAGGCAGCTCTAGGGGATCTTCCTCTTCAGATTCGTAGAAGCCAGCATATCGTCGTTCTATAGGGTCTGCCTGGCTCTTTTCGGTCTTAAGGTTTTTAACCTTATTTTTAAGTTCTGCGATCTCGGCTTAGAGGTCTTTCTACTAAGACTTATACTTATTTCTCTAAGCTCGTATACGGATTAGTTTATCATTTATCGCTATATACTTCTCCTCTCTTTTAACAGGGGAAGCATTAGTAGGCTTTATCATTTTCTTAGTCGGCGTCGCCCGAATTTCTCGTACTAGTACTAATAATTCGGTGATAGTTTCCTGCTCGTCTTAGTAGTTCTTCGCCGCACGAAGAACGAGGGTAAACTATCCCTTTGGGTCATCTTAAACGTGACGCAAGAAAGTATCGCCGGTGTAAAAGGCCGTAAGGCGCTCCGGCCTAGTAACGGCGTCTCCTCTATAAGGATTTCGAAGGAAGATTCGAAGTCCTACGGAAGCTGCCTTCGTTAGCGCACCTCTATTATCGAGGACTACGGATTCTTTAAATCGAAGGTAGTGGTTCTTCGGATCCAACTTCAGGATCTTTCTCTTAGTGCTGACACGGTTTGGATGCGCAAGATCTGCGATTACCAAGTTCCATTAATCTAAACTGAAGAGAGAGGGAAAGAGAGAATCTCCTGGCGCCTTTGTGCGTGAAGTAGCGACTCTCCCCTCTGCTGCCCTAATGCAGTGTAACTATGTTTGCTTTTCTGATAATCCCTATGCAATCCACCAGCCACACCTCAGTGGCTATCAGCCACACCCAAGGGCTCAGGCCACAGGCCTGGGACCATAACAAGTGCCTACTTTAATAGGCTTTTTCTCTTAACGGATCTCTTGCCGCCTGTCTTCTGGGTATACTCCCGCGTATTTTATCTACGGAGTATCCGCTATAACTTGTAACTCGTGCTAAGCCTGCGGCTCGAATTCCGACTCGTATTTATTCGATCTATACGCTAACAAGGATCGATAGGGTTCTAATACCTTGATTTGTCGGTTCGGCAATTCCGGTTCTTTATAGGTCTTTCTTTCGATAGGTCCTAGTTATAGCGTAACTAATCAGAGTGCTTAACTGCTGATTTTAATGATTCTTAATTAATCAATATATTCCGAATAAGTTAATACTTATAGGGAAGATAGCAACAAAGTGTAAGAGTCTCACTATCGGGAATCTCCAATCATGAGGCAAACATTGAATTGTTGCTATGGAGGAGGAATCTATCTAAGGTGTGCGAGGCGTTTATCTGTTCTGGTGTTTACAGAGCAAACGGGCCAAAAGGCCACAAGGCATCCAGGTCGATAGACCTCTGATCCATCACAGCACCAATGTATGTAATTAGTCAGCTTAGGTAGTTCCCCACATGGGCCTCGCCGAGAGGCCTGACGGGCATATGAATCTATCTCTCTCTTAGAGCTCAAATCCTCCAGATCGTGTTCGGGTAAACAAAAGTCGCGACTGCTGGGCATTCATTCATAGGCTCGGCTTTTGCCGAATAAGTCTTGGCATTATTTACGAATATTCGCGAATAATACGAATAAAAAGTCCCAAAACTTAGTCGAATACGAATAATCGTTCAAGAGGAAAAGTCGAATACGAATAGCCAAAATCCTTATTCGTGTCCAGCCCTAGTACCTACCACGCCAACTGGGTAACAACTTTGCCGTCTGATCCAGAATAATACCGCTTTCTCACTTCCGTCCCTAGAAACGCAGCACGATCGTAAATACATCTTATCATCGCCTCGTCCTCGGCATCCGGAATTACCATTGTCTCCTCCCCATCACCCCTCTCAAAAGCATTCACCTGGTCCAAAACAGACTTTGGGCACACTATAACAGAATCGGTCACCATGCCCATAAGAGGGCAGTTTTCCAAGGGATAAGAATTCCGAAGAAGGTCCGGGCGCACCGCAAGACTTCCTAAGACCGACTCTAGGAAGCTCCCCAGTTTTCCGGCAATGCATGCTTCATGGAGTCTCATCTCATCCTCTCCCCGTTCAAAGTATTCCTGATATATCGCTCGAAGCTGCATCCGTTGGCGTGCATCCTTGCAGTTCATGAATCCGTAGTCGACTACAACGGCTCGGAACGGATCAGCTACGTTCATGAGTGTAAATCGCTTAAGCTCCCACACGCTCTGATGCCGTTTCTTGACAATGGCCATGAAGTTCTTGAAATTGCGCAGGTGCAATATTCGGTCCGCAAGCCCATATTTCCTAAACAATTCCACCATCCTCGACTCTACCATGGCATTCCAGAACTCATCAAACGGGCATCGCTCGACAAGCCATCCATATACGGAAACGAGTCGCTGTTCTGATTGGGGGTCCGCGGCCGTACAAAATCCCAATGAGATCCAATTATCCTCATCCACATCAGGCTTGAATCCATTCCGGATCTGAACGTAGAAGACAAACGCCTTTCTCTTTTCCAAAGGCTGAAGTTCAACGATCGGCACCTCATTTTCGTCAGGACTTAACAGCTCCCTCTGGGCCGCCTCGAAGATAACAGCAAGTTCCGGCCCCTTGCTGTTGGTTCCAAATCCCTCCTCGCTCTTAAGCCACTGCATGTCTCTTAGCATGCCAGGGTCCCCGGTTTGCAAGCATCGAAACGTAAGCATCTCCTGAAGCTTGTTCCGCTCTACCGCACTGCGCAGCTCGTCTTCGTTAATCCTCCAGTCGACTACAAGCCGGCGGTAAAGCTTAAAGAGCCTCCACCGATCATGCCCGGAAGCAAAGTACATAAAGCCATACCTATTCGCTACGTCGTCTTCAAGGGGAAACTTGTTTGCGTGACAAGCGAGCACCAAATAATCCGTGGCGTCGGTCGGTCTGCCCAAGCTGCAAGAAAATTTGTGTCGATGCCAGTCGGATCGGTAGCAATCGGGAGTACAGTAGGCGGCAACCCCATATTTTTTACAAATATGGGCGAATTCGCAGGTGGCCTTGCAGAAAGCGCAGACTGTTGGGCTAACAGCGTCGGCTTTTTTTCCTTTGAGCCCTCCAGTATTAACTTCTGGTACACTGGCGCCATTCCGTGCATGAGAGGACTCAACAATGTGTTTGTCGTAGCTAGGAGTCATGCTAGTCCATATTAGCATCGAGGATAACCAAGGGCGAACTAACAAGCAATCTCTCCCACTTACTTGGCTTCTCTATCGCGCTTGTAAGACATGGCCAACCACTCTGTCTCTCTCGCAAGAAATCTAGGGTCCTCGACTATGCTATTAAAAAGCGTCGTCTTCCTCCTGTCGCTGGTCGGAACCGGGACCGCCATCACTGATTCCTTCTCTGCACCCCGGTGAGACACGTCGCACTTTATCCCTTCATCCCAAAGAATGTCTCTCAGACGCTGAACAGCCCTCCGTAGTCTCTCGGCTACCTCAGGGTTCGTCCGTAGTGTGCGGGGAAATGTCCATTGCGAATAACATTTCCCGTGGTTCCCTCGAGTTTCGAAAAAGCCTATTTCCCGAAGTAAGTACCCGCAAAGAAGGCACGTCTTCTTGCTAACCCCAAGATACGGGAAAACTTCCGAGCAGAGACCCCTAGAGCCAAGAAGATAGGCCATTAGCACCATCTCGGCATGGAGGTTCTTGCGCTTCTTAACTTCGTTGCGGAATTTCCGTTCTAACCGCGGGGTGACTGGAAACTCTTCCTTGGGCAACGGCCATATCTTGACCTTCCTTGCCGGGAGACTATTGAGTAAGACGATTTTAACGTTGCGAAAGCCAGGGCATTGCTGAGCGACATGCAAAAAGGCTCCTGCACCTTGCATCGGCCTTCGAATATGCGCCAATTCCTCCACGACGCGACCAAGGTTTTCGGGTGTCAGGTTGACCTTCAGTTCGGTATAAAAGTCCGTACTATAGGATATGGCCTCAACACCCCTAGCAAAGTCGTATACAGCTAGATTGCCGGACACGACGTCATTACACACGCCGTCTTTGAAGAAATTCAATCCCGTGTTTCCCTTTTCGATAGACATGGCATTCTGCGCGTGGTGCCGAATTCTTTGACTGTAATATTCCACTAAGGTGCTCTGCAGCGCCGGAAGCGGGTGAGGCTCGAAAGTGTCTATGCAAGAAGTCAGTTTATCGACACGGGAGGCAGGTTTCGACAGAGACACCAACCGTCAGCTGAAACTCTCTCGAGGACTTCGGCCAAGTATTCGAGCATCTTGATATCCTCGTCCGACCAAGCTTTCCCGCCCGAGGTCGAGTTTCGAGCAGCCACAATAGTCACCTCCATCTCACTATAGATGAACGCCGTGCTCGTGATCAATGAAGGGTCTTTTCTATAGCAAAGTAGTTCTGCGAGTCGGTCGAGAAAGTCCTTTTTAATTCGCGTGTCGCCATCTAGGGATGGTGGAATGAGCAGATTAGTGCATTCTTCGTCGTCAGTGGACTCCTCCAGATCATCTTTACTATCCTCGATGGAAAAAGAAAGGGGGGCCCTCTGCTTCTGCTTGACTTGACACCAGGCGGCTAGGGTGGTTATCTCAGACTCCAGGTTAGGAGGGAAGCTCCATTCGAAGGCGTCGCTAGAGTTTGGTGATACTAGAAGTGCAGGAATGAGGCTGACGCGGGCCATTGCGATTCCGTCTCTCCTATCTAAGAGGTACTCTCAAGAATAATGAACAATGAGCATCAGGGTGCGATGGGTTTGATATCCCGTTATTGATTGATGTTGCTGTGCGGCGTACTGTGCGTGGTCCAACATGAAGTGCGGGGATGACACCACATGCACTCCCTGATGCGATGGTTAGAGGATACCACAATCAATGTTCCATCTGCGTCCATTATTTGCTATTGGTCGTTACGTATGGTTTGCTGCTGTAGATTAGCCTCCGGATGGTTTTCGGCTTCTGCGCTATAGATGTATGGGTTTTCCCCACAACGTGCACGGCACCACTCCTTGCACGGTCCACCGCGTCATAAGCGCTCGCGATGGGCACTCAGTTTTGAAGCCATTCGTGCCCATACACAATAGAGATTTAGAAAAAATTGTTGTTGTGAGATTCTGAGATACTATAAGCTTATTTAGGGCCCAAATCGAAGCCCTTAAGGTATCGTGGTGGCCGGGAAATGCGACCTCGCCGCGTCTGAGTCTCCATTCCTTTAGATTCCTCCCCATCGCTATCTAGCTCCTCCACATCGCTGCTGATTACCTGCGGCTGTACAATTTGCTGTGGAGAGGCTTCTTTTGCTCGTTTTCTGGTGTTTCGAGGTGTTTTTAACTCTTGGAGAAGCTGTGCCTGTGCCGATCTTGCTTCACGATCAGCCTGTCGAATGGCCCTACGTCGAGCAAGCTCTACCTCTCTTTCTGCCGCCCTAATCTGACGGTCCTGTGCCCGTTGAGCAACTTGTTCCGCTCGTAGCCTATCATTCTCTGCCCTCTGAAGTGCTTTATTCAGTTTTGCCTGTGCTTTCCGTGCCTTCTTATCGCGTTTACCCTGATCCTTCTCTCGCTGGAGCTCACGAGCTCGCTCGATCTTTTTAGGACTGTAGAACTGTGATTTGGAACCCGATTCAGCACGTAGCTCTTCAAATAAGGGTCTGCCACGCTTACGCTTCCTCCTTTCGTGCATAATGGCATGTCTAAGGCCCTGATTTTCGCCTCGGAGGAGAGCTAT
>NW_022985124.1:13239-17363 GCF_010015585.1 Eremomyces bilateralis CBS 781.70 | reverse complement strand
ACCGTCGTTTCCGTCCACGCGAGCTCCGTTAAAGCTCGGCCACCCCTTCAGGTCCTCGACGAGGCGGCCAAGGCCAAGATTGCAAAGTATCGGGCCCACGGAAAGGACTTTTCCCCCCTAGTTCTCTCCGTCGGCGGCCTCTGCGAGCTCAAAACAGCCAAGTTCTACCGGGACCTACAGAAGAACTACGCAGGGTCGAAATTCTTAGACGGACAACTCTCGATTCTCTTAACACGATATAGAACCCGCCCCTACCTTCTTTTAAACTAATTTCCTAATCTTTTCTTTACTTTTCTTTATTTTCTTCTTTACTTTACCAAAAGTTCAACTTGTGTAATAAATCAATCTGCCTCGTGTATATAAAAGCAATCTAGACCAACCCGTTCACCCCACCCGCCGGTTTGCGGGTGGGTTTGGGTTTGGGTTTGCCAAGAACCCGCACCCAACCCGTTTTTTGCGGGTTGAACCCGCACCCATCCGAGGCCTAAGGTACGGAAAGCACAGGTAAAACTGAATAAAGCACTTCAGAGGGCAGAGAATGATAGGTTACGAGCGGAACAAGTTGCTCAACGGGCACAGGACCGTCAGATTAGGGCGGCAGAAAGAGAGGTAGAGCTTGCTCGACGTAGGGCCATTCGACAGGCTGATCGTGAGGCAAGATCGGCACAGGCACAGCTTCTCCAAGAGTTAAAAACACCTCGAAACACCAGAAAACGAGCAAAAGAAGCCTCTCCATAGCAAATTGTACAGCCGCAGGTAATCAGCAGCGATGTGGAGGAGCTAGATAGCGATGGGGAGGAATCTGAAGGAATGGAGACTCAGACGCGGCGAGGTCGCATTTCCCGGCCACCACGATATCTTAAGGACTTCGATTTGGGCCCTAAATAAGCTTATAGTATCTCAGAATGTCATAACAACAATTTTTTCTAAATCTCTATTGTATATGGGCGCGAATGGCTGCAAAACTGAGTGCCCATCGCGAGCGCTTATGACGCGGTGGACCGTGTAAGGAGTGGTGCCGTGCACGTTGTGGGGAAAACCCATAGATGAAACCTTGGTCTGCGACAACTAGCGCTGTGGATCCAGACTCTAATTCTCCGCCGGGCCTTGGCAGACTAATGCTTTTGGTTGAGACCAGAGCTCCCTGCGTGGAGGAGCTCGTCACTACCCACCAGCCTGGCAACGTCGCGATTCCCTTATGTAGAGAAACGAGTCACTTACCATAGGTTACTTGAAGCACATTTATTCTATCAAAGGCTGGAAGCTCCCTTCTGCTCTTCAAGTCAATTTTCCGGCGAAATTGTCCTATAGCAGTCTGTCAGGGATGGCAGAGAACGCCTCGCTTGTGGTCGATCAAGCGATCAACCTACTCGCCCTTGGTATGGAAAATTGGACGCGTTGATGCGATCGACCTCACTGAAATTGCTTAGATGGAGGGGTCATTCGTGGTTTATCTGAGCTGTTGATTTTGAATAAGATAATGCGTCGTGTCCAGCATGATCAGAAACTTCCTAAGCTTCCTCGGCCTTGCGAGTATTTCTATCTGATCGGAGGAACAAGTACTGGAGGGTGCGTTTGTTTCTCACCTCTATCTGGTAGGGCAGAATTTATGCTGAATTGGAATCATACTAGTCTTATCGCGCTTATGCTCGGCCGATTGCGAATAACGACGAAAGAGGCTCTCGAGACCTACAACGTTCTCGCGAGTGACATATTTTCAAAAGAGAATAAGAAGTGGGGCGTTCAAGATGGGACATTCAAAGCTAGTACGCTTGAGAGGAAGGTGCAGGAGATTGTTACAAAGAAAGGCCTGGGCGAGTTTATGCTCGATTCATCTACAGATATTCCGAAGAACGCAAAAGCTTTTGTCTGTGCGATGCCCGCGCGTAATATGGCACATCCGCGACGGTTCAGAACGTATACCATCAGATCGAACCCGAGTACGAACTGCCGAATTTGGGAAGCGGCTCGCGCCACCACGGCAGCTCCTACGTTCTTTAAACGCATCGAGATCGGCGAGGAAGGTCAGGCCAAAGAAGAGTTCTTTGATGGAGGGCTACGATGCAACAATCCGGTAGACGAAGTTTTGAATGAAGCAAGGGACATTTTCGGAAACAATCGCCGGGTGAACTGTGTTGTGAGCATCGGTACTGGTCATACCGGAATAATCCGTTTGGCAAGGCCAGACGCGTTTCAAAAAGTCCTACCGACAAAACTGATTGAAGTACTGAAGAAAATTGCCACCGACTGCGAGGAAAAGGCAAATGCTTTAAGTGCAAGATTCAAAGATCTCGAAAAATTCTATTACCGCTTTAATATAGTTCATGGTGCAGAGAGCATCTCACTAGAAGAATGGGAGAAAATGGGCGAGTTGACAGAGCATACAAATGCGTATATGTCGGATGTCTCTGTTTCAAAGGCTCTTGACGAGGTAGTAGAGATATTGTGCAAGTCTGAGAGCCCCGGACTAACACTGGGAAGTATTTGTTAGTTTACTGGATCAGATAACTAACTATAGCTTAGTTGCATTAGCTAATCCTTTCAAAGGCGGTGTCCCACAAGTTGTTCGTTTACCCCAGCCGGTACAAGTACGACCAAAACCAGCGCCCAGCCGGATATTCACTGGACGCGAGGATGTACTAAAGACCCTAGAAGTCTTCTTCTCAGAGAGACCAAATGGCTCAAGTCCAAGAAGGGAATTCTTACTATATGGAATGGGAGGGGTCGGGAAAACGCAAATTGCTTTGCAGTTCTCGCAGACATACCAATCTAGGTAAGTCAATCTATGGCAGCGTTATACCCCTCTAATGGTAAACAGATTCAGGCGCATCTTCTGGATTGATGCGACCAGCAGATCTACGGCCGAACAAAGCCATAGAGGTATCGCAGCCGAGAACAGTTTAGGGGATCCGCAGAATCGTGACCACATTGGTCAAGTACTGCGGTGGTTGTCGGCTCTAAGCCAAGAATGGCTTCTTCTCTTCGATAACTTCCCGAGCAACGAAGATCTAGCCGATCTGATGCCTAGTGACGAGTGCGGCAACATTCTATATACAAGCAGAGATCCCTCTCTTGGTCACTCTCTTCCTTCTGAAGCTATTTCGGCGATCATCGAGATGGAAAGAGAGGACGCTATAACATTGCTCCTACGAGCTTCAAGAGTTGGCCAAAGGGAAATAGACGGGAATCTACGCCAAAAGGCCTACCCGATTTTAAATGCGCTAGGTTTCCTCCCTCTAGCGATAGACATCGCTGGTGCATCGATACACATGGGTCGATGCCGATTTGAGAATTACGTTAACATGTTCAACAGCCACCGAGAGCAAATGATGAGTGATCGCACTTTCAAAGGCTCATCACGATACAATCAAGCCGTGTATACAGCCTAGGACATCTCGTATAATACTTTAGAGAGTATTGCGAAAGATGGTGGTTAGCAATCTGAAAATGCAAGAGCTAGGCTAGCGCTCCTAGATCTCTTTGCGTTCTTCCATAATGAAGGCATAATAGAAGATATCTTCAAGCGCGCTACTGAGAGTGGACATCAAATTAGCGATCCGAGGTTACAACACACGACTAACCACCGTATAGAACTCTTCAAATTTTTGAAGCTAGATAAGAACGGAATTTGGGACCCATTCCAGCTTAATATGGGAATTTCTACGCTTCTATCGTATTCGTTGGTCAAGCAAGACGAAACGAAGCGTTATTTTTCCATGCATGTCTTGGTCCACTCATGGGCTCGCAATCATATATCACATTCTCGTCGACCTTGCCAGTTAGATGCTGTAAAGGCTCTACTATTATCGTCAATTAGCTGGAGGTTCCTCACAGAAGACTATGCTTTCCGTCGGCAATTGCTTCCACACGTCAGAGTGGTTCAAAGCCATAGCCCCACCAAAGAGCAGATTTCCTTAGAGAATATAGATGACTCTAGCAATTTTGCACTGGCTTTCTACGAGAGCGGTCATTAGAAGGAGGCCGAAGAGCTGGAGGTGCAAGTGAAGGAGACGAGAAAGAGGGTGCTTGGCGCAGAGCATCTAGACACGCTGACCAGCATGGCTAACCTGGCGTCGACGTACAGGAATCAAGGCCGATGGAAGGAGGCCGAAGAGCTGGAGGTG
>NW_022985124.1:6604-12689 GCF_010015585.1 Eremomyces bilateralis CBS 781.70 | reverse complement strand
GAGACGAGCTCGAGGGTGCTTGGCGCAGAGCATCCAGACACGCTGACCAGCATGGCCAACCTGGCGTCGACGTACAGGAAACAAGGCCGATGGAAAGAGGCCGAAGAGCTGGAGGTACAAGTGATGGAGACTGTTACGGCACGGTAGCTGGATGCACACAACATACACGTAGCCAAAGATATTCTAGATTAAGCTAAAGAAGAGAACAAGAAAGGGAAGCTTTCTTGTTTACATCGGAGAGGTTAGACTCTGATTTACCCTTAACCTAATCAGGCTTAGGCTCTCAGCCTGAGCCAACCAAGGGTTTCAACCCATAACACCCCGTCGTGACACGTATCCCCTCTCTAGGAAACGGCCAGATAAGGAGGGAAAACCATAGGCCACCGACGGTTAACCTCAACCTTTCGGCTTCTCGTGACACGGTCTGGATGCGCAAGGTCTGCGATTACCAAGTTCCATTAATCTAAACTGAAGAGAGAGAGAGAGAGAAGAAATCTCCCGGCACCTTTGTGCGCGAGATAGCGACTCTCCTCTCCAATGCCCTACTGCTGTGTTACCATGTTTGTTTGCTTCTCTGATATAATCCACCAGCCACGTCTTCAGCCACAACCAAGGGAACAGGCCGCAGGCCTGGGACCATAACACCGGCGGCCGATGCGGAGACCTTCGTACAGCGAATAGAGGAGGCATAAGAGTACGCCTAGGCCGCAATGGCCTAGTCCCAGCAAAGGATAGAAAACGACGCAAACAGATCACGGCAAGCCGCTAAGACATTGAAGAGAGGTGACAAGGTGTGGTTAAATTTTCGGAATATTAATACTCTACAGTAGTAGAAGAAGCTATCGTGGACCTAAGCCAAATACACCATCGAGAAACAGATCTCTCGTATAGTATACGAGTTAGCCGATCTACCAAGTGGTATCTACAGCCGCTTCCACGTTGACCTACTCCGCCGCGCCGCAACCGATACGCTACCATCCTAGGAGACCGACGACACTCAACCACCCCCATTAGTGCCTTAAACGGAGGAAACTGACGCCGAGTACGAAGTCGAGCGTATCCTTCGCGCGGAGAAGAAGCGAGTCGGCCGTGGATAGGTACGACAGTTGCTAATCAAATGGAAAGGCTATGCGGATCCTGACTGGCAGCCACGGTCTGAATTTACAGAGGTGTAAGACCTAGATCGGTTTAAGGCTAAGTACGGTAAAGGCGACGGTGTTAGCGAGGACATTGGAGCCCGGACGGGACCCCGGAGGAGCCGCGCAGCGGTAGTGACCGCTATGGAGGCTATCACGAGTTGGCAGGAGCGTTGCATGACTTTCGTTTGTTCTATCGTCCCGCTACCGCCCCCTCTCTCGTATTATATACCGAGTAAGGAGGGGGGTAATGTTATGGGCATGGCCCATGGTTGGCATAGGCTGAGAGCCTAAGCCTAATCAAACCTAGCGTAGAGATAGAACCTTATCAAGATTCCTCTGTCACAGCTACCTTGTACTCTTCATCTTAATCTAGAATATCTTTGGCTACGCGTATGTTGTGTGCATCCAGCTACCGTGCCGTAACACTAAACGTCCTTTCTCTTACTCGATCTTAGACTCGATCGTCTACTTGAATAGGCTATAGCCGTCCTTAGTACCATCCTATTCTGGCTATCGTATAGCTTTCGAGGAGGTATCACGGTCTTTATTCGCAGTAGTGAGGGCGGTAACGAGCATACTCAAAAGGTCGGCTGTACTTTGCTTAGGCATATCGAGTTTAATGCTTACGAAGCCTTTAGTAATCTCTTCGAGAGATACTTCTAACCTAGGAGTATGGGCGGTAGGGGTTAATGAGGGAATAGAGAGCGCGTTTCCTTCACGAGTTATCAAGTATGATGGAATTTAGAGATCTTAATCTATGTTACGGCACGGTAGCTAGATGTACACAACATACGCGTAGCCAAAGATATTCTAGATTGATATAAAGAGTACAAGGTAGCTGTGACAGAGGAATCTTAATGAGGTTCCATTTCTACGCTAGGTTTGATTAGGCTTAGGCTCTCAGCCTATGCCAACCATGGGCCATGCCCATAACACCGCGCCATTCACGACATGGCCTACGAGCTCGAGCTGCCTTCATCTATCAAGAACGTCCACCCGGTTTTTCACCCTTAGCTCCTGCACCTCGACGACGGGACACCTCTCCCCGGTCAAAACATACCTCCCGCTCCCGCTAAGTTAGACGAAGAAGGGGAGGAGAATTAGGAAGTTACGAGTGTTATGGTTCCAGGCCTGTGGCCTGTCTCCTGAATGATAGTCACGTGACTAAGTCAACTGTCGAAGTCTTAGACATCGCGCACGCGTCGTAGATAGCTCTTCTTCTTTAGCTTTGCAATAAATGAAAGTGGTTCTCGTAACTTCTGCGATCAAACCGTCTCAACGAGGATCGTTAACTGTAGGTTTAATAAGAAGAACAAAGATAAGACCTCCGGGAAGAAAGGTACTCTATAGTACAAAGCTCATTACAAGGGCTAGAATAAGTGGAATCAGAAACTAGAGTAGTAGCCATGGCAGGATGTCATGGGCTCGAGGGACCTCGTTATCGCGTATCACGAGAAACACAAGGACGCGCCGGACATCCACCCAGCCTTTACAAATGACGAGCTCTGGGCACAGCTTGCGCCCAAATTGATTGAAGAAAAAGATGATTAGGACGACGACCTCATTGTATCATTAGATAGAGCGCTCAGTGGACTTCGCGTGTTTTGAAGGAGGGGGTAGTGTGATGGATCAGAGGTCCGCAGACCTGGATGCCTTGTGGCCTTGTGGCCCGTTTGCTGTGTAGCATCAGGACATAACGCCTCGCACACTTTAGATAGATTCCTCCTTTATAGCAACAATTCAATGTTTGCCTCACGATTGGAGATTCCCGACAGTGAGACTCTTACAGTCCACTACTCGTCTATTACTCGTGACCATCTCACTCTATGCCCACAACCATCTCGTGACCTTACAGTCGCCGCCAGGTTAAAATAGGACTTAGCTAGACCTGTGCTTTGTAAGCTGGTGAGGCGAAACGCCATATCGAGGCGCGTGGTCAGAAGGAGCGTAAGGCGGTAATTAGGAAGGCACAGCGGGAGTGGCAGCGGGAAAAACAGCAGGAAAAGCAGCAGGAACTATCTCCTATACTCGATCAACCTGTCAAGGGCCCAAACCACGAAGGATTTGGTAAGCTGGTAACGCTGTTGAATTGCTAAAGAGAGAAGGAGAAGATCTCTCTCACTGCGATCTGCTATTTACATCTGTGGGCAAACGGTCTACCCATCCCTTCTGCCTTAGGCCGCAAGGCCACAACACACAGACTGGGCAAAGCCCAAGACTGTCACAAAAGGTCTCTCCTCCCTTTTAAGGAGGCCGTCTATCTCCTGCCCTTAACGCTTCGGAAGCAATGTTTCGGCCCGTCTGAGCTTCGTAGTCATCTAATGCGACAGTATCTTGAACCATTGCGATATCCTCCCACGTCGGGTCTGCGTAGCCGGTCCATTGGCACAGGCATTGGCGCTTCAGAGGTCCTCCTCGGCCGCGGCCTCGAACGACTCGGTCCGCCAGGATCTTTTCGAGCTCCTACTCTTTTTCGCCATCTACCAGTATTGGGTCTGGTTGAACATCGTCTTAAACTTGAGTCGGGAAGGGATCATCTGACGTAGGGCGGAGAAGCGACTCGTGGAAAACGTTATGACGTTCCCCTGGTGTGTCAAGCCGATAGGCGCTTCCTCCGATGGCTTCTAAAACCGTGAACCGGTGGTGGAGCGGGCTAAGCTTTTTCTTTCGTGAACGGTCACTCTTCCAGTAGCGGATGTCGAGCCAAACTTTATCTCCTACTTGGTATTTCGGGGCTGGGTTCCGTCTCCGATTCGCGATATCTTCTTGTCGTTGTTGCGCGTGAGCCATTATAGTCGATGCGAACTCGTGGCACTGTTTCAGTTTCCGGACTATCTCTGCTCCTTTCTGTTCCTTGCTAGTTAATAGCGCGTCATCGTCAGGGTTCGGGTCTGGCAGCTGGAGAGAGTCTCCTAAGTTCGGGTGATACCCATGGCTTAAGAAAAACGGGCTTATTGCTGTCGATGAGGCCGTTCGTGCGAGCACGGAGGCTTGAAGAGTTGGGAGGTGCTCGTCCTAATCATCTTGGAAGAAATCGCAGAAGTGTCGGAGGTACTCTTCTAAGACCTGATTCATCCTTTCTATACTTCCATCGGTTTCTGGGTGAAAAGCAGTTGACAATCGTTGCTTAATTCCTAACATCTTGCAGATTTGTTTCCAGACTCCTTTGACGAAGTCATCTCCTCTGTCTGATGTAATGGCTGTTGGTAGCAAGTGGTATGGAATGTAGTGCTTAATCATCATAGCTGCCACTGTCTCTCCTTCCATATCTTTACAGGGGATAAAGATCGCGCCTTTGCCTAACCTGTCAACAATCGTAAGGAGGTGTCGGTTTCCTGAGCGCGTTTTTGGAAGGTCAACGACAAAGTCTATAGAGATTTCGCTCCAGATTCTTAACGGAACCGGCAGGGGCCGGAGTAGGCCTTGTTTTCGATCTCTCTATACTGTGTTCCTTCCGCAGGACTGATAGTTCCTTATAAAACGACGAACGTCCTCGTGAAACTTAGGCCAGAAGTACTTCCTTGACAGGATGCTAATCATGCCTTCTATCCCGGGGTACCCTGTTAAGCGCGAGTCGTGACTTTCCTAAAGGATGCTTGTTCGTAACGGTTCACTCTCTGGTACCCAATATCTCCCGCGATAGAGTAGAAACCCGTTTTGTACCCGTAGATCAGACATAGACTTCTTCAGGCCTCGATACTCTTCGGGGGCATATCGTTCACCCTTTTCTGATGCTAACTTGAACGCTTGGTAAACTTTGTCTCCCTCAACTGAGGCATTCCATAGCTCTTATAACGATTCCGATAGTGCGGGTTGGGGCACAGCTTCTAGTTGCACTGGCGCTGCTCGTACGATTAGGTCGCTCGGAATTAACTGCGCGACTCTCCCTTGGAGACGTTCGTCGCTACTGTCTTGTGGAACATCTTCATCCTTCCGGGAGAGTGCGTCGGCAACAGTATTCAGGCGGCCTGGTCGGTATTCGATATTAAATGAAAAGCGGGAAAGGAATGTCATCCACCTTGCTTGTCGTTCAGATAGCTTCCTCTCCTGCATGAAGTACTGGAGGTTTCGATGATCGGTCCTAACTTTCAAAGGACAACTGGTTAGCCAGTCTTGGTGCTCTTCTAAGCCCGTGATAATGGCCAACAGTTCCTTGTCGTGAATCGGGTAGTTACACTCGGCAGAGTTTAGCTTCCGTGACGAGTAGCCGACGGGTCGAAGCATCCCTTGGTCGTCATATTGGTAAACTGCTGCTCCTAACGCCCAGCCTGAGCAATCGCAGTCTAGAATTGTTTCCTTTCCGTCTTCCCACATCTTTAAAAGTGGTGCTTTGGCAAACGCTTGTTTCAAAAGCTCGAAACCCCGTAAAGCTTCTTGGTCCATCTTAAAAGGGAGCTCTTGCTTAGACTTCTTCGTTAGGTTATTCAAAGCTATCGCTAGCTCAGAGTAGTCTTTGATAAACCCTCGGTAGAAGTTCGCGAAACCAAGGAATCCGCGTAGGCCTCGGAGAGTCTTTGGAGCTTCCCAATTCAAGATCGCCGCGACTTTCTCTGGGTCCATAGAGATTCCCTTCCCAGCTTCGACAATGAAACCTAAGTACTTGACTCGTTGGGTGTAGAACTCGCACTTGGTGATATCGACTTGTAGACCTGCAGTCCTCAGGCGCTCCAAGACCATGCGGACTTGTTTCTTGTGTTCCGCCAAGGAACCGTCCGTGTAGATCAGAATGTCGTCGACGTACACGGATACAAACCAGTCTAAAAACTCGCGTAACGTGTAGTTGACGAAGCGTTGGAAAGTGCTTGGCGCTCCGGCTAGTCCGAAAGGCGTCACTAGGAACTCATAGAGTCCATACCGGGTTCGAAAGGCTGTCTTCCACTCGTCTCCTTCGGCTATTCTGATCTTGTTGAAAGCTGCGATGATGTCTAGCTTCGTGAACCATTTTG
>NW_022985124.1:2783-4339 GCF_010015585.1 Eremomyces bilateralis CBS 781.70 | reverse complement strand
TCTATTTCTAGGTTCTAGCTTGTTTCGGCCGATTTCCGAAGTTGGCAGCATGAGCGAGCGTCTTTCAGAAAAGGAATGAGCAATTCAAATTGTCAAGGGCCCAAACCACGAAGGATTTGGTAAGCTGGTAACGCTGTTGAATTGCTAAAGAGAGAAGGAGAAGATCTCTCTCACTGCGATCTGCTATTTACATCTGTGGGCAAACGGTCTACCCATCCCTTCTGCCTTAGGCCGCAAGGCCACAACACACAGACTGGGCAAAGCCCAAGACTGTCACACTTAAGGCCATATAGCCTATGAAAGAAACATGCTGAATCTTGCTCTGCTAATGTCGATCGTAATTCCCTATTTCATCTTCGCCCTGCTTATGCCGTTTCCAAGCTTTTCATCTTTCTACCTCTTCTAGGCAGATGTCAGCTTCGTCAAGTAGCCCCCACTACTTGATACTACTCCTAGCACCATGTAGATGTGCCTCCCTATATGGGGGAGTCTCAAATACGTTATATTTGCCCATCTGCATCAGATATTCTAGGGGATTGGTATGTCATGTGACCAGAATTGGTATGTCATGTGACCGGGTAGGGTGTAAATGGAGCGGGGTGCGGGTGTGAATGGAGCACAGCAGGGTGTGAAAGGAGCTTCACCCCTACTGAGTGCGCATCTAACCCTGGGAAGTGCGCCGCATGCCGCGGTGCACACGAAGCATGGAGCCAGCAATGCCCGACCAGGAAGGAGGAGCTAGCCCGAGCCAAGGCGGCATACGCAAATCGATCACGGTACCACCCCGTTAGGGAAGCATCTAACCATATAATATCTAAGGGCTCTAGCGCTGTCGAGAGCGGAGCCGTCGTCATCAATCCAGGTTGGTCGCCGGTCAATCGCAAAATACTTCAGAGATATATCCATAAAAGTTCGCACAGTACAAATGATTAGAAAAGATTCAGGCTCGATCAAGTCTCGATTACTGGAATCCGAAGCCAAGCTTGCTAATTCATCACTATCCAATCAGAGGCATCGCGATTACGAACACCAAGGGATGGCATGAGTAGCTCACCATGACGTATCGTATCAACATCAGGCGTGTGTTTAATGTGGCTTCATGTAATTAGGTTCTTCGTATTCCAGAACTGGATTGATCGGTATTTAAGGTAGGCTGCGTCGCATGCGTGGGGTGTTGTTCCCGGGCAGCGTCGTCGTTTGTTAAAGACTGGAAAGGATTGCGCGTATACGAAGTGCGCGTCGGCTACCTGTAGGTAGCCTATAGGCATAAAATTGTTGAGTAATCAAGAAACCGAAGAGCTTGGGAGAACAGATAGGAAGTCGAAAGGAACAGCATTGGTACATTTGGTGGAGTGTGCGCATATACATGCCTAGGTTACGCTCGATCCTCGCCTTTGGTGTTCCCATAACCACTGCGCTTATTCTCGGAGGTTCCTTCAACTACTACCTGCAAACGGATAAGAGAGCCATGTCTAGTACCGTCGACAAGTCGTGGGTCGAGGGCCCGGTCCCACTTGTGCATACACCCATATATGAGACCAAAAAGGTACGCCATT
>NW_022985124.1:0-1998 GCF_010015585.1 Eremomyces bilateralis CBS 781.70 | reverse complement strand
GATATCGCTTCCCTGCGCAGGATCGAAGTTGAAGTAGAGGGTGAATTCAGTTTGATGCCTTATGGCGCTGGGGCGTACCATAAGGTGGTCCATTTGGTGCAGTGGTTAACTCTGAGAAATCCCTCTCTTCTGTTTCCCAAGCCCAGCCATGCACATTTGCTCCGATATTCTCGCCCACCGTTCTGATGGCGGCGCGAGGCCCGCAGATTTCTGCCATATTCCTTTTCCTGTCGAAGAGGAGGTCGACGACTCCTCTATCTGTATTATGCCTAATTCCGCTATTGAGGGATCGGTCCGCGGCGAACTCTAGCAGGCTATGTTCCGAATCGTCTCCGTTGCCAGGTTATAGTGTTTAAGACGGTAACTCGTCTAACGACGGCTGGGAAACAGGTTGGCACAAACCCGAGCCAGTTGCCAAGCAATGCCAATGCCGGGAGAGGTTTTCGCCGAGATGGATAGACGGTTTATAACTTGGTTTCATCGGAAGCGCCGAATACGAGGCGCCCCTCTCCCAGAGCCTCTTCGTCTTGAGGTACAAGAGGGCCCATGTATCCTATCTCCTCGTTCTTTGGCTCCGCCCGTAGGCTCCTTTCTTTTATTGATACTTACTCTCCCCTACAATAACAGTCGATTGCAGTATATCGCAAAGATGAAAACTAAGGCATTTTCGCTCGCTCTCCTTGCCCTATTAAGCGTCAGCACCCTTGCATCTGCCTCCGCGGAGGTTGAACGTCGTCAGAATGCCGGCAGCGCGGCATGGGAGTGCGGTACGGTAGAAAGTCTCCGCGATACAGAGGTTGAATGCGGCAACAGCTAGTAAGTTCCTTGATCCTCCCGCGTTCCTTATTCCATCCGGAATCTCGCTTCTCGGAGCTCTAGCTAACATTAGTATCCTTTACTTGATGGAGTTGTTGTCGACCTGGCGATACTTGCAGCGAGACGCCCCTCGGCCCTGGGTGCGATTATGAGGTGCCAACCCCGGGCGGACCGATGTCGAGCCGAACCACAACGGTACCGTCCCAAACCACGATAATACCGACTCCAGAAGAGACCGGTGCGGCTGCGAAAGCTGCGGGCGGGCTAGGAGCGATTGCCGGGGGCCTCTTTGGATTGGCGCTCATAATAGTGTAAAGTGGGCTTTTGTCAGAACGCACGTTCGGGGAAGCCAGAGACCCAAATAGAGAGCCCGTTGTTGGGGGATGGTCCTGCGCGTATGTCAGGGCACGAAGAATGAAAGAAAACTCTGCGATTCGTGATATACTAGAATCAATCTAGAGAGAGAGTATGAAGATTCACCACCTGCATGACCCATTTGGGCCTTTGGGCCCAGGTCGGATTATCTTTTATCCTTACACCGCTTTTAAGGTATATAATACCCCGCACGAATCCTACCAACTCTCAACGGTAGCGATTCGCGCTGTTACACATTTACACCATTACATACAATACAAATACGTTGATACAGACTTCTTGATCTATTCAGTTGCCTACAGCAATCCAATATCACCCAGGGCTACCAATCCTTGACAGAAAGTATTATGCGATCGTACGGGGATAACGCCGAAACTATCTACCGCTTATTACCTAGAGACCGATAGGTAGACCGAGATTGCCAACGCTGCTCTTAAGTAGTTCCTTCGAGCGTTTATTAACTATAAGTAAGATAACTAGGCTATACTACTTCCTATCGCCGAGTTTGAATCGAATTCCAGTAAGAATATAAGTACTAATATAACTCCGTGAGACGGTTTGATCGCAGAAGTTACGAGAACCACTTTCATTTATTGCAAAGCTAAAGAAGAAGAGCTATCTACGACGCGTGCGCGATGTCCAAGACTTCGACAGTTGACTTAGTCACGTGACTGTCATTCAGGAGACAGGCCACAGGCCTGGAACCATAACACAGCCTTTATAAATAACGAGCTCTGGCATAGCTTACGCCTAAATTGATTAAAGAAAAAGATGATTAGGACGACGACCTTATTATATCATTAGATA
>NW_022985123.1:0-18296 GCF_010015585.1 Eremomyces bilateralis CBS 781.70 | reverse complement strand
TCTCCCGGGGATTGATGGTGTTGTCAGACATTCTCTACTCTGCTCAGCGTTGTACAGCCAAGAAGAGCGATTCGAGTGTCAAGGATTGGTAGTCCTGGGTGATATTGGATTGCTGTAGGCAACTGAATAGATCAAGAAGTCTGTATCAACGTATTTGTATTGTATGTAATCGTGTAAATGTGTAACAGCGCGAATCGCTACCGTCGAGAGTTGGTAGGATTCGTGCGGGGTATTATATACCTCAAAAGCGGGGTAAGGATAAAAGATAATCCGATCTGGGCCCAAAGGGCCCAAATGGCTCATGCAGGTAGTGAATCTTCACAGCAGAGGAGTCGTTTACCTTGAATCGAAAGCAGAGTATCGTATTTCGACTTATCTGCCGCCAGCTAGACCGGGTCCACCGCGACGAGTCCGGAGTTCCCCAGCTCTGCCAATTTATTGGAGGTGAGGGCGGGACGGGAAAATCACGGATCATCGGAGCGGTCGCGGCGCTGTTCGCGAGGAAGGGGATCCCGCACCGCCTACTGGTTACAGCGACCTCGGGAACGGCGGTAGCCAATATTGATGGGGTCACTATCCATTCCGCGTGCGGGTTCTCGAAAGACACGACTCGGTCGGTGGGTCGGAGTACGGACCTGGAGAGATTCGCGCCTAGGAGTTCAACTAATCTCCGCGTCGATGGACGAAGCCGGGCCGTATGGCAGGAAAAGCTCCTGCTCATTATCGACGAGGTCAGTATACTGGGTGCGCGGACGCTATATATAGTAAACGAACAGCTGTACCGACTTCGAGGGTATGCGGACGACTTTAGCGGGATCCCGATTATCGTGTTCTGCGGGGATTTCCGCCAGTTCCGCCCGGTCCAGGAGCGGTCCATCCTTCTCCCCAGCCAAGTTATTGCGTAGACCGACGATACAGCTTTCCGAGCAGAGCAGAGGCACCAGCACGATAAAGCGCACGCGCTGTGGAACAAGTTTACTACGGTCGTGATGCTCGACGAACAAGTCCGTGCCGCCGGAGATCCACGACTCCAGCAACTCCTCAGGCGGATCCGGCACGGCGTACAAGATCAGTCCGATATGGATTTTCTGAACGACACGTGCTACCAGGAAGGTCGACGTATCCCATGGGAGTCCGGCATCACGGTTATCACGCCGCTGAATCGGAACCGCTGGAATCTGAACGTCGAAGCCACGCTGTCCTTCCAACGCCAAAGGCAAAGCGTGCTTCGGATTTTCATGTCCGAGCACAAGTGGAAAGATGGCCAGCCTACGGAGGAGGAGGCCCTAATGCTGTTAAGTCAGGGGGACGACAGCGCCATCCCCGTCCCCGCTATCTTTATGTTCGTCCAGGGGATGCCCATCACCGTAAATCAAAACACCCACCAAGGCCTGAAGCTGGTCAATGGCGCCCGCTATACGGCGTTAGACGTCATCCTCGACCTGAAATTCCCCGGGCATCGCGTCAACGCCGATACCATGCTCCACTTCGGGCCTCCGGCCGGGATCGTGCTGGCGTCCGAGACGACGAGAGACTACGATTTCGTGGGCATGCCAGCCGGCACCATCCTCCTGGCACCCGTCAGTGTCAAAATCGACTCCCAGAGAAAGCGGCCGTGGCAGATGCACGACGTCAGCCGGCGAGGATTACCGTGCGCAGCGGCGTTCGCCTCCACGGATTATAAGGTGTAAGGAAAGACGTTAGACCGAGTGGCGCTAGAACTTCGCGGCGCGAGGACGACGAACATCGATGGCTAGGCCGTTCCCAGTTAATGCGATGCCTACGGCCTATACGTACAACTATCGCGCTGCCCATCCCTAGATGGGATTATGCTTCTGTCTCGAGCGCGAGAAAGGGACATTATCGGTAATCGAGTGCCCGAGACTATGGTCGCCGCCGAGAATAGGCTAGAACGGCTGAGCGAGGGGATGATTCAAGACGCGGAACGTTGGGACTGGTCAACAGAAGAGGGATGGACGGTACATTAAGGGGAAGTAAACGCGGCCTAGATATACAAAGTAGATTGGCTAGCAGAGCGCAAATAGAGCGAGAGACATTGAAAACCGACCCTTTGTAACATTGATCGCTTAATGATGGGGAGACTTCGCCTCTTTTTTTTCCCTCGCATCCCTCCTCTTTTTCTCGAGTCTTTATGATCGGAGTCAGTCTTGACAATCAGAGTCAAGTCTCAACGATCGGATTGAGTCCCGACGATCGGACTCAGTCAGGCGCGGGGTCAGAATCAGGCGGTGTCAGCGAACGGCGAGTGAACGATGCCGAGCGTGTAGTTTCATAGCTCGTTAGAATCATATCATACGGGCTAAATCGGGCGGCGATCGCGATGTCGACGAAGGTTGGGGTGAAGGAACGGAAATCACGTGAAACTCACGTGAATATCATGTGATTTAAGTTTGAGTTGGGAGAAAAGTTGGCCCTCAGGCGTCCACAAAGACCTTACGGAACTTCGTTCCTCCAGGCACTCAGACCTTACGGCACTTCGTTCCTCCAGGCACTTCGTTCCTCCAGGCACTAGACACAAGGCAACCATCATGTAATTAGTCATCCTAGCTAGTTCCCCACATGGGCCTCACAGAGAGGCCTGACGGGCGTATGAATCTCTCTCTCTCTCTCTCTAAGATCTTTTCCGTCCTTTGCTAAGCACCGCCAAAGACTAAAAGGCTTTGAATATTGATTCTGCCAAACCCACGCCGGCGCAATAGTTCCCGGCCACGGTGAACCGGAAACTCGGCCACGGTCATTATGCTGACATCATCGGAGCCGATTCCATCTTTATCCAGAAGCTGTAACACCGCACAGAGCGTCTTCCCGGTGGAGAGTACATCGTCTACCACTACCACGAAACCCCCCCTGGGTAGGACATCCCGTTCCATTTCGATCCGCTTCTCCGTCGAATCGTTGGATTCTAAAGAAGAGATATGCGATGAGAGCTTGATAACCGACACGGTGGGTGGAGGGAGCTTGCCAGCGCCCCGAGTCAGCACCAATGGCACATTGACCCACGAGGCCAACGCCGACGCATAGACAAACCCGCCGGCCTCGCAACACACCACCGCATCGACTTTGGCCCAGTCACCGGCGAAGTGGGTTTTCAGCAGCGACGTACACAGGGCCAGCCCACCGGGCTTCTGGGAGATGCCGAGCACGTGACAGAACTCGATGCCGAGCACGTGACAGAACTCGATGCCTTGGCGCGGGTAGTCGGGTATCTGGCGCACCATGTCGGCCAGTCGCTGCAGGTCCTCGTGGAGGAAGGGAAGCAGGTATCGTTCGGCAAACCGTGTTGCCGCCTTATTCCCGGTCGTGTCGTTGTCGATGGTGAAACTATGACAGTAATCCCAAGCTGTTGAACTCGACTTGCGACTGTTGTTGTCCTTGTTGTCGTCACCGTAGTCATCACCACCGTTGTCACCGATGTGGCACCCTCGGCGAACCCGCCGCGTCTGTTCACTCGCTTGGACGTGAACCTCGATAAGCCTGCTGTCTGGCACCAAATGCGACAAGGTTGCGACCGGCGCCTCGTCCCTCATCCCGGTGATTAGCAGCACGTCCACGTCGACGGCGCCAGACACGACGCTCAGAAAATGTTCCTGTGGCAGCCGAGGACGTTGCCGCGCCCGTTCTCGGAAATATGTCGTGAGCGCCGGGCGGTGCTGCTCCTTGTAGGCACGGTTCCCAAGCAGGAGGCTCAAGTCGGCACCGGTAGCCGCCGCGTATTCTCGCTTGATCGCATCGCTAATGCTGACCGCACGCGCCGTGAGGCTTTTGTGAGCGCTTTTCATGAACACGGAGACCCAGACGTCGGCACAATAGTCCTTGCCGGCGCAGCTTTCGCCCGTGACAAGAATGATAAGCTTCTGTTGCATCTGCACTTTCGGGAGTGGGCAGGCATAAGCCAGTACATTACGCGGGTCCAAGCTGTGTTTGAGACGGGCCAGGCGCGGCCGGTTCGGTCCAAAAGCCTTGGCCGCCAGCACGGCGTCTCTGGGGTCCGGCCCAAGGTCGGCGCCGTAAGCTCCGCTACTCAGGGACAACAAGTCCCCGGCGACGTTGTAAACCCACCGCACGGCAGATAGTGCGGCTTCGGTACCATCTTGGTCGCAGGGCCAGACACCAGTTATCACGCAGGCAAAGTCCCAGTCCCGACAGCCGAAAGCAGTGGCATCGGCCGCAACGTCGCCGACCGCTCCGCCACCTTGCAAGAGATGGAGATAGCAGAGTGGCGAGGGACGAGTCCCAACGGCCGCCACCAATCGGTCGGCGACGTTCGCTTCTCCGATGTTTTTTAAAAATAAACATCTCTTGAACGAGGAGGTCTTGCCGCTGCCGTGCCCGCCGTGCATCCCGGACATGTACATCTCGCCCTCAAACAAACCGATGCCGTCTACGGCCTTGGAATCGTCTCCCGGCCCCCAAATTTCACCTACAGGCGTGAGCGTGGGTTTTGCAGAGGTGAGCCTTGTCGTGAAAGATTCGAACATGGTCATGCCAAGACGCAGCTGGCCAGCGTCCCAGTACAGATACGCGTCTGCAGAACAGCTCCGGGGGAGCTTCCTGGCGACGAGTTTATCAAAGTCACTGAGTCTGAACCGGGCCTCGAGGTTGTCACTTAGCGGGACAACCCAGTTTCGAGTCAGGTAGGTCGGAGCTGTGTAAGCCTTGAAAATCACACTGACCACGATGCCAAAGTTGGTCCCGGCGCCTTTCATCGCCCATAATAGATCGGGTTCGTTATCTGGGCGAACGGCACCGGCCGGCCGGTGTTGGCTTGGTACATGGCCGACGCAGAGGACCTGGCTAGAGTCGACGCTAACCATAATGGCACCTACAATGGCGTCGCACGCGAGCCCATACAACCTAGCCAGGTGCCCGATGCCGCCTTGTAGCCACAGCCCCGCACCGACACTTGGGCGAGCCCCTAGGGGCACTGTCACACCCGCCGCCATGGCCTTGCGGACGATATCCACCGTCTTGCAGCCGGCCTCGGCGACGACCAAGGAACCAGAATCGGAACCAGAATCCCCTCCATCCTCCCCCGCTGAGACAATGTGTACTTGATCAAAGGCGCCCATGTCGACCGAAACAACGTTGGGCCAGAGACAATGGCCGCTGTGACCCCCACCGACGACGGTCAGGCCGACCCCGTGCTTAAGAGCCCATTGAACGCACTGCTGGACGTGTCGGACCTCTGTCGGCCTAATAATCGAGGCGGGGCGGTGAAGGCGAGCCTCCCGGTTTTTAACTATCTTGCCCTCTTTCACCAATGGCACCTGCGCCGTCAGCTCTGGCAACGTGGTCGCATGTTGGGTAAAGGCCGCCATGACGTTGGGCGCGCTGAACAAGAGATGATCTGGATAGGCATCCTCGCGACGGCTCAAGGCGCGGCACACCTTACGCCACTCAACTCGGATAGCCTTGTCCACGTCCACGTCCTGCACGACAAACCCCGCGACGAAAGGAGCAAAACTATCTAGTACCTCGTCGTCATTTGCCACGCGAACGACTCCGGTAGGGAAAGAAGCCGTTCGATAGCACACCAAGCCGTCGAGGTCCAGGGCCCCGTCGCGATGGAAAATCGCGACCACTCCGCCTTGTGGCCGCTTAACAAGCATTTCTAGCGCACGTTCGATCACCCTGTGTTTGGGCTTCATGCCATACATGCTGTGGCAGAATAGGATGATATCGTATTTTTCCTCATCACTCGTACCGGTACCGGTAACGCTACCTATGTTGTCGTCCAGGACGAAGGGAATTCGGTGGATGTCGGGCGCCCTTTCCAGACAGGGCAGCGGGGACTCTGACTCGGGGGCCGAGCTAAGCCATTCTTCCAACCTCGTAGCAAACAAGCCATTGGGCTCGAATGCAGTGTATCTCCTGACCTTCCGTTTTAGACCGCTGGGAAGATGTCCAAGGAGGCTCTTCGGGCCCGGTCCGATTTCTAGTGCCGAGATATGGACACGCGAGTTAACGAGAAGGCTTAGCAGCTGAGATAGTTGAGGGATGATAAAATCCCGGTATGTCACCCATCCCGAGTCTCGGAGCAAGATATCGAAGCCGGCGCTGTACTGTGAGTCGGACAAGGGCTGCTTCGAGGACGATGCCGTTGCTCTGGTTTTTCGCCGAAGGGCCCGCTTTAGGGAGTCAAGGGTGGCCATTTCCGTTCGGCATGAGTGTGCGAGTATTTCGCATTAGGAATGGCGACAATGGTTGATATGGGCCTTATTGAGGTCAACGGCCGTATTGAAGCGGTTTACATCGAGAGGCGAAACCTGCGGCACTATACCTGATTGCAGATACTATGATCCTAGTGCTCTATTCGTCGGATGTCGATCTGAAGCAGACATACGTCCATTATAAATCTGTGAGTAGTCAGTCGAAGCCCAGTCAGATTCTTCCGTGCAGAGTAAAGCAACAGGATAATTGTAGCAGCCGTCATTCTACTATGCATCAGCATCTTTTCCCAGTAACATCTGCGTGAAACATGACCTCGTACACCGTATCGGCATCGGTCTTTCCTATCCTCGACGAAAGAGGCTTTGTTCCTTACGGCACATAATTCCGAAAGAGTGCATCTCCTGACGAGATACACCATAACGGACCCTCGTCCATAAAGAGCGACCGACACATTTGACCTTGTAATTTTTGATGCATTGTGCGTGGTGATGCGCGAATAAGGTCGAATGTCCCACCTCCAGCACCTTGTCAACCTGATTTCAGTCCTACAAGGAAAATGCACACCTTCGCCTTCCCAATCGCGCACATCCAAACCCCCATCCAAGAGTGCTACTCTCACCGCTGACGCTACTTTGGGTACCTAGGGAATCAACTGATCGGAAAAGCAGAAGCAATCGATGGTTGATTGCTATGTTGACACCAAATCTTTTCTGGCGGCGATCTTTCATCGTCGTCATCGCAGAGTGCAAACCAGCAGTGGAATTCCGGTCAGGAATGGGATGATGATACATAGATGACCTAAGGAGGGGTGCATATTTCGCGTCCAATCGCATGGCGACACAAATCAGGCTTGATAGTATGACCCCGCATGCCAATACATGATAACCTGGCTCTACTTACGGATATGTTTGACATTCCCCAGGAACACCCTGCGGCATGGGCAGCGCTTATAAATAGATACGATACGTCGAACGAGGCATGAAGCTTGACTCTTCCTGATACCTGAGCTAAGAGTTCACACAGATGAGCGGCGGAGCGAAGCAGAACGTTCGAATGTAGATGTTATCGAGAGCCTGAAGAGTGGGACAGTACCATTGCCACTAATATTAATAGGATGTATATCACTCTCAGGACTTAAAGGGCCTTACCTAAGTAGATTAACACCGGCGCGAACGCCATTCATAGCAATAACTACGCTGACAGACCATTGCATGATACTACAAATGACACGCTCTATTTCCGATTGATAAGATTCAAGAATTCTTCTCGGGTTTTGGCCATCGACCGCATGCAGCCGAGCATGCAGCTGGTTGTCGTGGTTGCCCCTGTCTTCTGGATGCCACGCGTCACCATACAAAGATGGCTAGACTCCATGACGACAGCAATGCCTTGCGGATAGAGAACCTCGGAAAGGGCGAGAGCTACCTGTTTCGTGAGCCGTTCCTGCACCTGGAGCCGGCGGGAGAACATCTCGGCGATTCTGGCGAGCTTAGAGAGCCCGATCACTCGGCGGTTGGGGATATAGCCAATATGCATCTATTTGAGAGTTAGATGAAGTGCGCAAATACCGGGGTGATTTTTTGCATACTTTTCCGGTGAAGGGCACGAGGTGATGCTCGCACAGGGAGAAGAGTTCGATATCCTTTACGATTACGAGCTCGTCGTGGTCTTCGTGGAATACGGCGCCGTTCACAATTTCGCGCAAGTTTTCTTCGTAGCCTTTCGTAAAGAAGAGGAGCGCTTTTGCATAGCGATCCGGTGTATTCCGTAGGCCTTCACGGTCGGGATCTTCGCCAATGCAGTCCAGTATTTTCCTTACGGCACCGGATAGATTTGACAGCCGCTCTTCCTTCTCCTGCTCGGTAGCTTCCTTCCTCTCACGGGCGCCCTTGCCTTATACTCGTAAGCCATCTTGCCTCCGTGCCGGCGTGCTACTTACTGGGCCAGCTCAAGCCGTTGAAATCGATGTCAGGGTGTTGGGTATACGGGCTTTGAGCACGGCTCGTAGCCAGCGGAGTTTTCGCAGGTCCACCCTCATTGAACCCATCGACGTCGATCTCGCTGTGGTGTCTATCGTACCCGTTCTCGCCGTCCATCTTCGCGCTCGTCGATGTTTTGGTAGTTCAACTTTAGTGAAAGCGGCAAGTCACTGCCACTAGGGAGACCTGTTATGACCATGCCCTATCAGTGGCCAATTCTCCAGGTGTTTTCGGAGAGTTGTCTATGGTCGGAGGCATGGCGAAACGTTAAGTCGGTTCGCAAGGCTGCGGCGCTATATCTACAGTGCCTCATGCAGAAGTATTGATACGTGATTGATTGATCTATCTATGACACGGTCTGGATGCGCAATGTCTGCGATTACCAAGTTCCATTAATCTAAACTGAAGAGAGAGAGAGAGAGAGAGAAGGAATCTCCCGGCACCTTTGTGCGCGAGATAGCGACTCTCCTCTCCAATGCCCTACTGTGTCATGGGCCCAAACCACGAAGGATTTGGTAAGCTGGTAACGCTGTTGAATTGCTAAAGAGAGAAGGAGAAGATCTCTCTTACTGCGATCTGCTATTTACATCTGTGGGCAAACAGTCTACCCATCCCTTCTGCCTTAGGCCGCAAGGCCACAACACACAGACTGGGCGAAGCCCAAGACTGTCACATACTGCTGTTACCATGTTTGTTTGCTTCTCTGATATAATCCACCAGCCACGTCTTTAGCCACAACCAAGGTCCCAGGCTTGGGACCATAACAATGCCCCCTCCTCCGCAAGAAATGGGGATTATCTAGGTTAAGAGGATTGAAGATATCGCACCCTGTCTTCTGTTCGTAATCATCTAGCGCTACTGTATCCTCGATATACTACGCAGCTTCCTACGTCGGTTCCGCATAGCCTTCCCATTTACATAGGAATTCTCTTTTTAACGGTCCTCCTCTACTGTAATGACACGTGACCAACCCTCCGCGCTAATACCATTGGACCATAAAAGATCACAATGATCCCAAACAGGGGTCATTGGGGTTGGAAACCATATATACTAATTCTCTATGTTCTAGTCATGTGACCCTGTCACATGACTACAGGAGGCTTATGTCCTTACAGCCCATGACAATTGATAGCTTTAAGTGCTTGTACTATAATAGTACCCGCCTAGCCTTTTCATTCGTGGCCTAAAGGAGAACCTAGTACTGATCATCCTTGGCAAGTGTCTCGTCCCATAACTCTTCTATATCTATTGTCTCCGTAGTGATTACGTTTACTCTGATCTTCTTCGACGAGTCGTTCTTTAGTGTTATGGTCCCAGGCCTGCGGCCTGTTCCCTTGGTTGTGGCTGAAGACGTGGCTGGTGGATTATATCAGAGAAGCAAACAAACATGGTAACACAGCAGTAGGGCATTGGAGAGGAGAGTCGCTATCTCGCGCACAAAGGTGCCGGGAGATTTCTTCTCTCTCTCTCTCTCTCTCTTCAGTTTAGATTAATGGAACTTGGTAATCGCAGACCTTGCGCATCCAGACCGTGTCAGGGCTATGGTGATACATATGTAGTGGCTTGTGGAAAAGCTGGAATGCGTCTTCAGCGGCCAATCATGATAATACACGTATATGGTGTGTGTGATTGGATAGAAGCCAGAAAAGAAAACATAGTAGAGTAGATATTGCTTACGGTAGAAATAGGTTCAGATCAACTCTGAACAAGCGCGAACCGCCATAGACGCTTGTTTTAACTACTACACAAGTTTGACCGTTGCAGTGATTAAAGTTATTGCTAGGGTATGCCATGCGCATTTGTTGTAAAATATGGATGAGACTATACCAGAGCTAGAGCGTCCACAAATGTCAGACTATTACTTAGCCCTTGGTCTACAGCAAACAGCAACGTTCCAGGACATAAAAAGGGCACACCATTTACTGGCAAAAAAGCATCATCCAGACAAACAAGCTCCAGGGAAGATCACTGATGCTCACGATTTTCGCAGGGTAAGTACTAAGAATTCTAAACAGCAGAGAGAAGCTAAAGCGCCAGGTCAGATTAGGGAGGCCTATGAATGTCTCCGTGATGCTTCAAAGCGCTCGGAATATGACGCATATTACCCACAATTACGAGGAGAATGGGTCCAATATCGCATATGGCAAGAGACACAGCGCCGAAATAAAGAGCTCAGACGAGAAGCCGAGCGGGCACGTAGGATGGCAGAGGAACAACGAGCCGCTAGGGAACAAGCAGAGCAGGATGCAAAAGCAGCAGAGGAAAGGGCGTCACGCAGGAGAGCTGAGGAAGAGCGACTGGCGCGAGACAGGGAATTGAGAGAAAGAATGGCGGAATATCGGTCACGGGAGGTGGCACGAAAGGCTAGGGAAGAACAAGAACATGCGGCGATAGAACGGTTGCACAAACAGAAAGAAATGGAGGCGGAACGAAAGTCTGAAGAGTCTGCGAAGAGAGCAAGACAAGAGCGAGAGATGGCTGCGAAGGAGCGGCTTAAGTCCATATTGATAGAGGAGAAGCAGGACGCAATTCGACAGAATTGGGCAAGCATACGAGAAGCCGCGGAGCGTCGACAAGCCAAGCCAGGGCAACCCGCGACTCAGCATCCTACGAGGGATTGCATTCATCCCCAGCTAGGCTGGCCCAAAAAGAAAGGAGAAGCAAGCTGCATCTTTTGTGGAGAGACTCCCACTAAATTTACTTTTCATTGTCCGGAGTGTAATGCTGCGGCATGTGCTTTATGCAAAAGTACGTACTGTGTATATTAATACTATACAAGGCCACGAGAGAGACAGAGAGATTCATACGCCCGTCAGGCCTCTCGGCGAGGCCCATGTGGGGAACTACCTAAGCTGACTAATTACATACATTGGTACCTTGTGGCCTTGTGCCACCATCTGCATTTTCTATCTTGTCACAGAATATCTGTGTTTCTTGGCGTTTCCCCACGGCTTCATTCCGTATTCGATTCTATACCCCTATTCTTCCCCTTCTTAGGGAAAAGATCACCATTTTAAACCATATAAAATAGCTGCAGGAACAGCCTGTTTTCGTAGGATCCGGCTCTTCAGGATCAAGGTTAATCTTAGGCCTCGGATGGGTGCGGGTTCAACCCGCAAAAAACGGGTTGGGTGCGGGTTCTTGGCAAACCCAAACCCAACCCCACCCGCCGGTTTGCGGGTGGGGTTGGGGTGGGAAGCCAATATTTCAAAACCCCACCCCAACCCCACCCGCACGCCAAGAAACCCCGCCCCAACCCCACCCCATGCCAAGAAACCTTGGGGAACCGCGGGGTGGGGTTTTCTGCGGGTTTAGCCCCAACCGCAAGATGGGTTGGGTTTCTTGGCATAACTAGAGGTACGATCCGGTTGTAGGATAGAATAGGGGATTAAATATAGTAGTCATATGTGGTAGTCAAGTGTGGTAGTCAAGGGAAAGAAATTAATTTCATTCAAAAGTACTCTAATAGAAGAAAACCTATCTATAACCTATTCCGCTTCGAACGGTCTTGAGGTTCACTTGCCATAGTACTACTTCGTGTCCTCTTTGCTACTCCAGCTGTATCGTAATCTTCACCTAACTCATCTAGTGTCTCGTCTGGTTCCCCTAGACCATCGCTCTGATCAGCGTCCCTCCTATCTTCCCCAGTATTAGGATCGCTATCCCTCCCGTCATCCTCAACATCATCCTCACTATCTTCACCGTCGCTGATCAAATGAATTTCCCCTTCACCCGTCGCGCGCAGGATACTATTAGTATGCCTCTTACGAGTGTCCGATTCTATAACCAGTGTGTCTAGCGTAGACGTATCAGCATCACCGATATCACCTAGCTCTTCCTCCAGCTCTTGGAGACGCTCGGATTCTATCTGAAAGTCAAGCTTCAACCTCGCCTTGGCCACCATGATCGCCTCGAGTGTTTCACTCTTATACTCCCGATTGAACTCTGACTGACAGCGAGCAAGGAAAAATAGGCGCTCGACGCCAACGGATGCTGCCGGAGAACAAAGGTAGTCGCGAGCCATCCGAGCAACTGTTGGGTAGGCTATGTAGTTTCCATTCTCGCGCCAAGCTTCGAGAGGTTCAATATTGTTTGACGAGCCTATATTAAAAGATTAGTAAGAGATCGGAGTATGAATAAAGGGGAATATGTACTTACAAGAGTCAAAATATCTTGCTAGCTCGTCCATTGATCGAGAGTTTGAACCCTCGGTGGGCTGAACATCTTGATGCAACCGTTGACGCACATAGTCAATTCCGCGTGTATAAGCTGCTCCCTCTTCTGATTGGGTTGGGTTGTCAACCTTGTAGTGTTCCTCCCAATGATCCCGCAGTCTCCCCATGTAGACTGTTCGGTAATTTTGTCCCCGGTTATTAGCCCTCCCTTTCCAAGCCGATGAAGTGAAAGCAGTATTTCGTGTCCTAGGACTGAGTAGGAAAGAGAACGCGTATGCTTCATCAAGAGCTGTAAAAACACTAGTCCTGCTATAGTACTTCTTCAACTTCTCTACGGCATTCACCAAGCTCTCCTTGAGGCTAATCTTCCACGAAGCATGCTTCTTCTTAAGTCTATCGATCGTAGATTCAAGATGGCCGAATGTAGTATCGTAGATCGTGTAGACTCTGTGGATTGATGGGGACGACGATCTGCCAATTGACTGCGTAAATGCATTTAGTGGAGCGGTCATATCAATAAGGTATTCGATGATATCCCATTGTTGAGGATCGAGGGCCATCGACTGCTTCGAAACCTGACGCCAGTAACGGTCAAGGGGTTGGCGAAGAATGCGGAGTCGAACAAGCATCTGCGTAGTCGAGTCCCATCGTGTTTTGACGTCTTGTAGTGGACGCAGGGGTTGCCGGAGCAGGCTAACCCAGAAGAGCTCCTGTTTGTCCAGGGTCGGGTGTTCCTGGTCGATAAGCTCCTGCTGGATCTTAAGAAAATCTCTCAGTCGTTTCTCCGATGCCACAATGTGTTTAGCGGTCTGTCGAGCCTAGACTATATTAGTAATGACTACCACATTGACTACCACATTTTACAAGGAGTAGAGACTCACCTTCCAAAGTGTAATTGGCACCGCCCCATACGACGCAATTGCGCGCTGCTCCCTCACAAACTCCTTTTCATCCCAGTTTCGGATAATCTCCGAATTCTCCGCCACGCACTTGAGGCCTTTGAGGAGTTCTCCCTGGACCAGCTGAATAACATGGGAGATACAAGGGATTGATACGACCGGGTCTAAGCTTCCATGTGACGACAACAGAAATTTCAACTCGTCGTTGATAGACGCGACCATCGTGCCATTTGACGAAGCATTGTCTGCAGTGATTGAGCGTAGACGGTCAGTAATTCGAAACTTGAGTAGTGTCTGCATGATCATCTCCGCTAGGTCCCGACCGGAATGCCTAGCCTCAGTTGGCGTGAACGCTAAAAGCGCCTCATGCCATTTCATGTCCGTCGAGGTCCAATAGGCGAGAATTCCAAGATAGCCTGTACGGCCAGACTTTGCGGACCAGCCATCGACCGCGAGACCAATTTTCTGTTTGATGCTATCAGGGTGGGCAAGATCATCCCGAGTTGCCTTCGTCGCGGATTCATAGAGAGTGAAGATCCGATTCCGCAGACTCTTTGGGTTACTAAATGGTGGTTCAGTAGTCGTTAGGCAGAGATAGGACCGCTGGACTTCAGGATCCTCGAAGAAGTTCATAGGGATACCCCGAGAAACAATCATTCGAGCCAGACAATCCAAGAAATGCTTCGAGGTAACCCGTTGTCCCTCAAGGAATTGGGCAGCTCGGGTCCTATCAACTCTAGCCTAAACTCTATTAGGGAAAGTGTATATACTAGTTCATATAGTAGTCTCTTACCTTGCGCCTTGGATCGGTAATATCGTGAAATGTCAACTGGGTTAGGCCCTTGTTATCAGCTTTCTGCATACAATTTCCTGACCGAAGGTGCGCCTTCATTGTCGAATTGCCAGTACGTGATCCGAGACTGCCGTCTAGCCTCTCAGTGATTACAGCTGGGTGGCCCCCAACAAAACCACAGCGGATACAATGGATCTTAACAACCCCTGTAGCAGACTCGGCGATTTCTTCGAAGTAGGACCAGTAATCAGAACGAACCACTTTTCTATCCCACGTTGGCTTAAACCGCTTGTCAGGGTCTCTAGCCTTGTTCCTAAGGCAGAATTGGGTTCTCTTCCACCAATCGTCAAACGGCGCGGGGTTATCTCGGTCAACAACATAATATGTCGTGTTTTTGATCGTATACTGCCGGAGACCATCGACACCGATTCCGTCGGACGATTCGATCGCAGACCTTGCTTCGGTAAAGCTTGACTGGGGCTCAGTCGGCTCTGAATCAGTGTATAAAGAGGCCATCTTAGAAATAGAGTAAAAGACAGGTTTAAGTAATGATAAAAAGTGGTAGTCAGTGTGGTAGTCAGTATGGCAGTAATGTATTATCGTGATTGAAGTACTTAATAGAATATTATCAATTCATCACAGGAAATGGGTTGAAGCAGAATGTATATTAATTCCTGGTCCACCAGCCCCCCATATTCTGCCCGAATCCGTTATTCATATGCTGCAGAACTATGTCTGCGAAGGGCGTACTAGTCGGTGTGGTAGTCAATGTTCCAGCCTATCAATCGAATAGCTAGATGCCTTGTCACATCCTCCTTTTCCAAATAGCGTTCCCTCGCTCACCGTTAGGGCGGAGCGATAGCAAGTATCCATCTCCGATCATCGCATCTCTATCAATTGGACAGTCGATGCGGTAGGCGTCAGGGGGGGCTTCGCAGTTCCCAGGCGGTTTAAAGACGAGTTTAAAACCATCATACATCATGGCAGCCGTCTTCGAGTCGCTAATCTTAGAAAGTCCCCATCTTTCATCGTTATCAGGCGCATCCCACAAGCAAGCCGGGAAGGGGAATTCATATTGGTATCGACCAGCCCAAGCGAGGAACCCAATTAAAATGCCTCTCTCGTGTCGATCCTTGAAAATTTGGTGCGCAAAAGGCGCCGTTGAGAAAGTGGCGCTCTGGTTCTGATTTAAAATGTCAAATAAGCCGAAAAGAGACTACCACGCTGACTACCGCATTAAACTTACGAGAAAATATCGAATCGCGAAGGGGAGCTTCGGCCATACGAGGTGAAGATCTAAATGACCCTTCGAGTAGAACGCCGGAGATGACAGCCAGTCGTCCAACGCCGGGGCATTACGAACTATCCACTCAAGTTCTGCGCAATCTTGGTCTTCGGCGTTTAAGCCGAAAGATTGCCAATCTGCTCGGATCAGCCTTTGCAGTTCGGCACTCGATCGCTAAATGCGGTTAGTATAGGACTACCACATAAACTACCACACTTACCAAAATCTCCACGGTGTCTACCAGAAGCCATAGCTTTCCAAGGCTAAGCCGACCGTCTAAAGTTCTCGCTCGGTTGATAGCTCGGCTCTTATATAGAACCGCCTTTCGTGCTCGTTGCCATCGTTTGGTAAAGCGACGCCATTCTCCCAATTCGATCCGATTATAGAAATCATATTTGGCAACAGTTCGCTTGTATTCCGCCCAGAACCTGAAATCCGTCGAATTAAATGTTGGCGGGAGGGGCATACTGTTTAGGATTTCGAAATCCTGATCGACCGAAGTTTCCATATCTTCATGGAGATCTTCCCAATCGCTATCGTTATCGGCATCGGGATAGAGCTTATTGAGAAATAACTTTGGGTCCTGCGCAGTCCTAGTCGTCGCAGGGACCGCCGCAAGGGGATGGAGCGAGTGATGGACTCCACGATTAATCCTAGATTAGTTAGTAAAAATACTAGTTACCACATTGACTGGTACACATAACTGACCTTTCGTTGGTCACTTGTTCGACCGCTACACGAAGTAGCTCTTGTCGCTTGTCGGTCCCACTCGACCTGAAATTTGGTAACAGCGCTATAGCTGCCCGTGCGCGCGATACCGCAGTCTGATCAGCCTTTTTGCGGTTCTCATATTCGACGCGACTTGCATCCCGGGCATCCCGACGCTTTCGCTCGCGAGCTGTATTCGCATTGGTAGAGAGATCGGCCACCGCCTTCCGCTTAGCCGTCATTGTCGTCTCGTTAAGACTGCCGGTCACTGGATCATGGGATAGGTGAAGCTAGCAGAAAGTTAGTTATTGAGATTCTCACTTTTGAAATATTAATAACTCTTACAATCTTGTAACTAGCATGGAAAATAATCAAGATTGGGAGGCGTTAGGGTAAGGGGAAGAAAGTTTCATTAAGAGGAAAGTTTTGTTTTGGTAAAGGTTTTGTTTGGGGGATAGTTTATTTTGGTTAGGTTTTCATAAGTGAAGTGAAATACGAAGAAATTCAAAACACTTAGAAATCTCGATATTTTCGTTAACTCACCCGTTTTTCTTCCTTTTATAACATAACTCGACTACCACGAATACTACCGCACTTCGAATGCAGTAGTAAGCTTAAATCTTGTAGAATTAAGCTCGCAGGACGGTTAGCCACTTGAATGTCACTTTCGACATTAATTTTCACTTCTTACTAATTTTTATATATCCTAGGAGATCTCCCATCTTGAGGAAATTGCTCTTGGTGACCACCACAAGTACTACCACGCTGAGATTACTTCGTTTGGTCGAAAACGATCAAGATTTGCCAGAGTTATTGGTAAAAAGGACTTGGAATTATTTTCAGAAGTGATAACCTGGTGAGAAACCTTACCTTTACTCATAACAACGTCGACTAACCAACAACCTAGTCCTCTCTCTTTACCTTCCTTTTTCTCCTCCATACCTAGCCTTCTCTACAACCGAAACCTAACAAACAATACGGTCATAACTCTACCAACGATTCGACGAATAACCATGCCATCTCAAAACCGCCCCCCCGGCGGAAAGCACACTCCTGGCAGAAAGCGCCCCCCAGCCAGGAAACGGTCTACGAATTCGAGAAAGCCTGTAAGGAAGACGAAGACTGGCGCATACTTCAAACGTCCTGGCAGTAAGTTTCTGTGTAGTAGTCGGTGTAGTAGTAGCTAAACCTCTAAGTGTCTGTGCTTCGAGAGATCAAGCAGTTGGCAAAATCAACCGAACTGCTGATTCCGAAATTGCCATTTGCTCGACTTGTGCGCGAGATCTCAGGTGACTTCAATTACGATGGAGGGTATCGTTTCCAGAGGTCTGCGCTCGAGGCGCTCCAAGAAGCATCAGAAGCATACCTTGTAAAGCTTTTTGAGAGTATGTTTTTATTTACTTCCTCCTGACTACCACATAACTAACACACCGTAGATTCCAACCTCTGTGCCATCCATGCCAAGCGCGTAACTCTCCAGGCGAAGGATATCGAGCTGGTGGAAAGGTTGTGCGACGGGTCTTTCATTTCGGTTAGGAAGCACGCTCGAAAGTAAAACGTGAAGGTAAGGTCTGAATCCTACCATGATTATATAAACTAATATATTTTAGTTATGGCTTAACGTATATCATGAGTTATGGGTGTCAATGGATGGCGTTTTTATAATTCTCCAATTTGTCAGTTAAGGCGAATAACAAGTCGCAGGTTTGGGTATACGATGGGTGAGTGAGCATCGTATACTCTTAGATTAATGATCCTGCTTAATGCGCCGGATAAACTTCTATAGCCAGAATTAAATAGAAAGCTTCCTACTTACATTTTATACCGCGTGACTAAACTACCATATCTGACTACCACATCTGACTACCACATCTTCTATATGCTACTAGCTAGCTAGTTCCCCACATGGGCCTCGCAGAGAGGCCTGACGGGCGTATGAATCTCTCTCTCTATATGCTACTAGCCTAATCTAGTCTAAAGCCCTTTTAATAATGCCAAGAAACCCATCAGATGCGCCAAGAAACCCAACCCATCTTGCGGTTGGGGTTGAACCCGCAGAAAACCCCACCCCGCGGTTCCCCCAAGGTTTCTTGGCATGGGGTGGGGTTGGGTTTGTCCCTGGTTGCCTGCGGGTGGGGTTGGGTTTGGGTTGCTTGGCATGCGGGTGGGGTTGGGTTGGGAATCCAGGTTTGGAGAACCCCACCCCACCCCACCCGCACGCCAAGAGAACCCCAACCCAACCCACCCGCACCCATCCGAGGCCTA
>NW_022985122.1:17654-20994 GCF_010015585.1 Eremomyces bilateralis CBS 781.70 | reverse complement strand
AAAAATCTCCGCCCCGCCCCTCCGCCGCCTCCTACAGGCCCGGATAACCCCAGCCAGCCAACGGAATCCCCTCCGGTCCCGGAAATCTCCCCAGAGCTCGAAGTGCTCCTCAGCTACGCCCATGTCGCCCCAACCGAAGACCCTCTGCACGGAAGATACGCCAAAGCCTTCGCAACCGCCGCAGCCCGCTGTTCCGCAGTATACCTGGCCCGCCCAACCGCCGCGTCCCTCCTCGACATCCTCCTGCTCCCAAAAGTCCTCGCGCTAGCTCGAGAAGGTGGCCTCGGACAACCAATCGCGGAAACCCTCCGGAAATACCCAAACATTCGGCCTCCTGCCCCTCTTCCGCCCCCGATCATGGAACCTCTAACGCCTCCTCGTTCCCCTTCGCCGCCTATCCCCCAGGACATATCAGAACTACAGCCAAAGACCCTCGAGAAGGCCCAAAAGCTCCTTAAACGTGGCTACCTCTCCCGAGCCGTTCGGACTCTGATCTCGGACGCCCGCCCCGCCCCGCTAACAGCGGAAAACCTGGAAATCTTGCGGAAAAAACACCCCCCTGGCCCGCCCCGCCCCTTTGGAGGCTCCCTCAAGCCCCGCTCCGGACGTGCCCCATCCAAGGACACCATCTGGGCCGCAATACGCTCCCTTCCCACGGAAACCTCGGCAGGACTGAGCGGATGGACCAAGGCTCTGACGGAAATCGCAACAAAGGAGCCTCAATTTGCCTCGTTTCTCGAACTCCTCGGTAAGCAGATCGTCCAAGGGACCGCCCACGGACGAGACCTCCTCCTCGCCGCCCGCCTGGTGGCCTTGACAAAGGAAGACGGAGGCCTTCGACCAATCGCCGTCGGAGATCTCCTCTACCGAGTCGTAGCCAAGGCGATCCTGCGGGAAAACTACTCGCCAAGCTCCCTTCTCCCATACCAGCTTGGCGTAGGATCCCCTGGAGGAGTGGAACCAGCCCTGCGTGCCATTGAACGGACCGTTTTCGGCGACCAGAAGGCCCAATTCTCCAGAATTACGTCGTTGGACTTCTCAAACGCCTTCAATACCGTCGATAGGACCGCCATGGCTAAGGGAATCTACAAGTACGCCCCAGACTTCTACCGCCTAGCCCAATGGGCCTACGGAGAACCCTCCATTCTGGCCACGACAGGCGGCCCCCTCCTCACGTCCGCCCAAGGAGTCCGCCAAGGAGATCCCCTCGGCCCCTTCTTCTTCTCGATCGCAATTCGGGATACCCTCAGCGCCCTCCACGAAGTCCTCGGCCCACGAGTCAAGATGATCGCCTATCTCGACGATATCTACCTTTTCTCGCCAAACGAAGGAGCCCGGGGAATCGTTCGGGACACCCTTCGGAACCTCCGAGCGCCCCTGATCTTAAACGAGACGAAAAGTAGCGAATATTCGACTACTTTCGTCCGAAATGAGGGAATTCGGGCACTCGGAAGCTTCATCGGACCGGACGACGCTAGGAAACAGTTCCTAGAAGCGAAAATCGTCGAATTCAAGACCGCCGTCTCCCGGATCCTCGCCCTCCCGAAACAAGGAGCCCTCCTCCTCCTACGCACGTGCGTGTCGCTAACCCTCCGCCACCTCCTAAGAACTCTACACCCATTCGGCCTCGGAGAAACCTGGCAGACTGCAGACGACGAAATCCAGCGCGCCATTGGCCTGATTCGAGGCGACCCGACGTCCTACCCGCTCGATCGAGACCTAATCGCCTTGCCGGTGAAGCTCGGAGGCCTCGGTCTCCCCCTCTACGAGGAACTAAGCATCCCAGCTTACCGATCGGCCTCAAAGCTCGCCTCCCAGTCCCTCCGGACCGCCCTTGGCTGGCCTACGCCCCTCCGGGATCCCTTGATTGACCCAGACGACCCAGTTCAGCCCCTCCCAGTCGCCTACGTCTTTGTTGGAACTCCTCCGCCCCCAGACCTCCCTCCAGACCCCCCAAGGCCCCCCACGCCCCCCCAGAGGGAAATCGGGCAATCTCTGGCCCGTCAACGGCTAGAACGGGTCCAAAAGACCCTTAGCGACCAAAAGGACCCCACGAGGGTCGCTACCCTGACGGAAAACGCGTCGTTTTTCGGTCGCCACTGGCTTAACGTCCTGCCTTCATAAAAACCACTTCTTCTTGCGGACGGAGAGCTAGCTACGGCCCTGAAACTTCGAATGCTCCTCGGAGGCGACCAAGAGCCCATTTGCCCTTGCGGAATAGAAAACACACCCTTCCACGCGGAGTCATGCCGAACAAGGCAACGAGGGACCGCCACCCGCCATGATACGATCCGAGGAGTCTTAGCGCGCGCCATGCGCGTGGCTTACCCCTCGAGGACTATCAAGGAGGAGCCTCCCTTTGACTCACGTGACCCCACTGGCCACCGCGCTGACATCTCGGTCCTGGGCCCCCCTGGAGAGACCTTCTACGACCTCACCGTCGTCTCAGTCCACGCGAGCTCCGTCAAAGCTAGGCCGCCCCTTCAGGTCCTCGACGAGGCAGCCAAGGCCAAGATTGCAAAGTATCGGGCTCACGGTAAGGACTTCTTCCCCCTCGTTCTCTCCGTTGGCGGCCTCTGCGAGCTTAAAACGGCCAAGTTCTACCGGGACCTACAGAAGAACTACGTAGGGTCGAATTTCTTAGACGGACAACTCTCTACTCTCTTAACACGGTATCGAACCCGCCCTTACCTTCTTTTAAACTAATTTCCTTTTCTTTTCAAAAAACTGTTTTCTTTTGATCTTCTTCAAAATCTACTGTATATAAATCAATCTGCCTCGTGTATATAAAAGCAATCTAGACCAACCCGTCACCCTACAACCATGTCAACAAATGAGATCTGTACGAGAGTGGCCCAAAAACGAGGTCTCTCACGATTAGTATATGTAAGAGTCTCACTGTCGGGAATCTCCAATCGTGAGGCAAACATTGAATTGTTGCTATGAAGGAGGAATCTATCTAAGGTGTGCGAGGCGTTTATCTGTTCTGGTGTTTACAGAGCAAACGGGCCACAGGGCCACAAGGCATCCAGGTCTGCGGACCTCTGATCCATCACAGTATATTCCCCAAAATGGACCAATCAGAGCACAGTATTCCTAGGTCACGTGGCTGGGATGTAGCTACAGGGCGGATTGGGATGTAGATGCAGTGTTTTAGGGATGTAGATGCAGCATCTCCCTTAATTTCTACCATTACTAGCGGGGGGGGGAAATCTCACGGGGGGGGGAAATCTCAAATACGGGGGGAAAATCTCAAATACGGGGGGGAAAATCTGACCAGCCCAGACTTCTGTCCTATTATTGTAATTTACGCCCCCACCTCCTTCTTCCTAATCATTAT
>NW_022985122.1:12986-17454 GCF_010015585.1 Eremomyces bilateralis CBS 781.70 | reverse complement strand
ATATGGAGTTCCTTACCCACTGTGCCTGAGGTTGAGCCTTTGTAGATATTCCAATCGTGGAAGATTGAGCCTCTACAGATATTCCAATCTCAATAGGTTATGAGCCCAAATTAGCCTAGGAACTTCTTATATTTACTTCCTCATTTGCCTCCCTCTTCATCTTACTACTGTTCCCTCAATTCTTCAGAATGGGTTCAAATGATGGGGAGAAGATCCCAAAGCTCTATGGAGCCAACAACCACAGTCTGTGGAAGATCCGTGTTGAGCAGCTATTATACGAAAAGGGATACTACCCTTGTATTGAGACTCCTACGGTCTATCCAACTGTTTCCAATGACGCGACGGAAGAAGAGCGATCGGCCTATACTACGGAATACAATACCATTTTCCATAACAATAGGATGGCTCGAGGTTGTATTATCAAGACTCTTGCCGACGGTCCTCTTATCCAGGTTCGTTTCTGTGAAACGCCTTTCGAAATGTGGAACAAGATCGAGACCCTTTACGGCCATAGAGGGTTCTCTAGTGATTTCATCCTCTGCCAGGACCTTATTGGCACGACCCTATTGTCTTGCAAGGGCAATATGGAGATCTATACCAACAAGATCCAGGAGATCAAGGATGAGCTCTCCTTACGAGATTCTGGACTTCCGGAGAAATTCATTCTGGCCCTTGTTATCAATGGATTAACCCCAGAATACGACACAATAGCATCTCTTTTGATCCAGACAATACGAGGGAATACAGCTATCTCTTTTGCGTCGATCCAGGCACAGCTACTGGATGAATATCGTCGCATCTCTAAAAAGACCGGAAAAAGTAAACAGACTACTAAATCCGGCAACAATGGCAATAACAATGCCTTCTTCCCCGCCGCATTTAATAAGACCCACGAGAACAGTACGGGCAATGATGCGAGCCATAATACCTCGTCCCTACACGGAGACGCAATGGAAATTGACCATACGTCAGACTCTAAGCCCGTTTGCCCTTATTGCAAGAGAAAAGGGCATTCGGAAGAGCGGTGTTGGCAAAAATATCCACATCTCCGGAACAATGGGAAGAGAAACAATGGGACTGTTCAGATGACTTCCTCAAACGGTTCTGAGAAGCCTGAGACGGTCCTATTCACGGCCATTGAGCCAAAAACGACCGATTGGGTCGTTGACACCGGGGCGACGGTCCACGTGTGTTGGCAACGCGAGCTGTTTACATGTCTTGACTCTACAAACAAGACGATTCGTTGGGGCGGGAACAATAGCGGGAAAGCGATTCAGGCGTCTGGTGTTGGTGAGGTTCGAATTGAGCTTGCCCATCGCATCTTACGTATACGCAATGTCCTCTTTGTTCCTCAGCTCCAGGCCAACCTATTGTCCTTAGGTCTATTGACCAAGCAAGGTTTCCGAGCCGAATTTGAAGGCGACTATTTCTATATTTTCCGAGAAAATGAAGCCATTGCTTCTGGAACAATGGAAGATAATGTCGCTGCCCTATTGTTCGATCTTGTTGATCGTTCCTCTCTTCAGACGTTGACCTCGTCCCCAAATCATGACGAGACGGTCAACGCGACCTCCGACACCGCGATCACGTGGCACAGACGGATGGGTCACGTGGGAAAACCAGCCCTTCAAGCCCTTACCAACGCCGCGAAATTGGATGGACCAAGTCTTACGTACTCAGAAATCCAGTCGATTCAGTGCGAAGACTGTTCGGCCGCCAATCAGACTCGCGTGGTTAGTCGGACTCCTATTGTTCGACCGGAACAATATCTCGATGTCCTCCATACGGACATCTGCGGACCTATTTCTCCCCGGACTTCTGCGAAATATCGGTATTTTATTACCTTTGTTGATGGCCACACGCGCTATTGTTGGATCTATCTATTGACAGATATGAAATCAATAGAGAAAACCGTGATAGAGCATATCAAATTTGTCGAAAAACAGGCCTGGACTTCGGAGAATCCTCGGGTCGTGAAACGTCTCCATTCAGACAATGGAAGACAATATATGAAGAAATCTTTGCAGGATTACCTCAAGAAACGTGGAATCCAGGGGACCACGACAGCTCCGTACACGCCAGAACAAAATGGGATCGCTGAGCGTATCAATAGGACTCTTATGAATAAGGTCCGTGCGATGCTCGTCTCATCTGGTCTTCCTAAACGCAATTGGGGAGATGCTCTTCTTACTGCCACCTTCCTGTATAACAGGACTCCTTCAAGGACAATAGGAAACAAGACTCCTATTGAGGTGTTGACTGGAGTACAGCCCGATCTTACGAAGATACGTGTATGGGGATCCTTAGCGTACAAACGCGAGGATAATGTCAGGAAGCTGGATCCACGCGGAACTCGTTGGTATTTGATTGGATACGGATCTAATCAATACAAGCTATTGTCTCCCGAAGACAATAGGACTACGTGGGCTCGGGACGTGTCGGTGTTTGAACATAGGTTCTGGAAGAACCGCAATGATGTTGACGACACGGAACTCGAAATCCCGGAAAATATGAGACCTTCGGAGGACAATGACCTGGATAATCCAGAGGAGACGAGCTCTCCTATTGTTCCTCCTATTGCTGACTCAGATTCACATGATCAATCATCATTGTCATGGATTGAGCAACTTATCGAAGCCGCGGCGCCAACAGGTGTGGTTAACGCGACAGAAACCTTGACCAATCAATCAGTCAATTCAGTGTTGCGAAGAACCCACGAAGAAACCGATTCCTATATGGGCGCAATCCACGAGGAATACCGAGGTCTGATTGAAAACAAGACTTGGTCTATTGTTCCTAGACCGGACAATACGCCCGTCTTGCGGGGGCGTTGGGTCCTAACCAAAAAGTTGCATGCCGACGGTTCTGTGGAGAAATTCAAGGCAAGATGGGTTGTCAAGGGGTTTTCACAGGAATACGGTATCAATTACCGTGATACCTTTGCCTCGACGACAAAACCGGTAACATACCGTGTTATTGTTGCCATAGCGATCCAGAATCGCTATTGTCTTCGTCATTGGGATGTCAAACAGGCATTCATCTCCGCCCCATTATCTGAAACCATCTATGTGGAACAACCCACTGGTTTTACTGATTCTGAACACGCGTCTAGTGACGTGTGTCTCCTCCAAAAGGCACTGTATGGATTGAAACAGTCGCCTCGACTTTGGCAACGCTATCTGAATGGCTTGCTATTGTCTTTGGGTTTTGTGGCATTGACCACGGATAGCACTTGCTATTTCCACCCAACTTTGCCTATTGTTATCGTCACGTACGTTGACGATATCCTTGTTGCGACTGGTTCTACTGAAACAGCGACAAAGGTTCTCCAAGACCTCCTAGGTCTAGGCCTGATTATTAAAGATTTGGGCCAGATCCATTACTTCCTTGGCATCGAACTGAACAATAGTAACGACAGTTCTATTGCCCTTAATCAGTCAGGATACCTTCGGAAGTGCCTTGAACGTTTTGGTAAATTGACCATACGTAAGGCGAAAAATCCCTTTCCTCCTGGATTCCAGGTCCTGCCCGCACAGGAATCTCCAGCTCAGACCTCGGATCAAAAGAGGTCGTATCAAGAGCAGGTGGGATCATTGATCCATGCTATTGTTCATACTCGACCAGATTTGACCTATTGTGTCTCCTATTGTGCTCGTTTTATGCACAATCCAAGCCCTGACCACTTCATCCTACTGGATAAAATTTGGTCGTACGTAGCGGAGACTATTGACTTTAGTCTGGTCTATTGTTCTAGTCCAGATGGCATTGTCATTGACGGATTCTCTGACGCGGATTATGGTGGTGATCCTGTTTCCAGGAAGTCGACGACTGGCTATTGTTTCCGGATTGGGAACAATAGCAATATGACTGCAGTGTCTTGGTCGTCAAAACTCCAGAAATCTGTTGCGTTGAGCTCGTGTGAAGCGGAATACATGGCACTCAAGGAGTCGGTTAAGGAGTCCCTTTTCCTGCAATCCTTTATCAAGGAGCTCCCGGAGTATTTCAGAACAATGGTAACGATTCGTCCTATTGTTCTGACTGACAGCCAATCCGCCATGGCCCTCGCAAAAGATCCATTGTTCCATTTTAGGAATAAGCACATTGATATTCAGTATCATTTTGTGCGAGACCACGTAGTTAACGGGTCTATTGTCCTCGTCTATTGTTCTACAGATGAGATGATCGCAGATGGGTTTACGAAACCTCTGGTCCTGAGCAAGTTTGCTTATCATAGGACTAACCTGGGATTACGCAGAGTTCGAGATTAGTGAGAATCAGAGAGAAATTGAGGAGGATTTCCTTTTATTATTGTTCTTCTCTATTGTTCTGCAAACTCTGCTCAAGCACCCAAGCTCCAACAGCTTGAGGGGGCGTGTTGACATGGCTGTCTTCAACGACAAGCTGTTGTCTTTGTTTCCAACCTGTGTGGAACTTGATGCCTCAGGCATCAAGATCCTTTGATGTTTGG
>NW_022985122.1:0-12976 GCF_010015585.1 Eremomyces bilateralis CBS 781.70 | reverse complement strand
ATTTACATCTATGGGCAAACGGTCTACCCATCCCTTCTGCCTTAGGCCGCAAGGCCACAACACACAGACTGGGCAAAGCCCAAGACTGTCACAAACAAGTACATAGACATAGAACAACTATTCAAGCTATTAGGTGGAACTGCTCAGAGCAGAAGAGGAAGTAGCTTGCAAGGAACGGCTTGACTTCTGAAAGCGAAGGGCGGGGGCACCCTATTTATAATTATACACTGCATAGCCGCCAGCAGGGCGGCTAGGACCTAGAGTGCGACTTTATGGTCCTATAGGCCGCTTCCCCCACTTTCTCCTATCGTTGCGATCAAATGGAGCCAAGGGCCTATATCGCTCATCTCTAGCCACTTCCGGATCTTCATGTCTTTGTTTAGACTCAGGCGGCGAGAAAATATCGACCGATCTAGAGTTGCTGTTGGTTCGATGAGCGCGTGGTCGACGATGACTTTGTAAGGACGATGAATCGTTCGTCCTATTAAGTGACTGGATGTCATCTTCGCAAACGATTCGGGGACGGGAGTGACCTTCAACAAAACCGGTCTCTCGACTTCTGGAATCATGGTCATCGTCGGTCGCCTCCAACTGAACACGTCGTTCCGACTGGGCGGCTACTTCCTCCTCGGCCAAAACAGTAGGTAGGAGGCTTGTTTCTTCTGCGTCGCGCAGCATACTTGCGTCTAGGTGCCACTCCCTATGCTGCTCCTCGACTTCATTGTTCTCGTTCACAATAATGACAGGTCCAATTGTACTTAATGGTGACACCTCTAGAATAGCTTCCTCTGCCTCAACTCCTTCCGAGGGAGCATTGTTCACTACACGATTGGATGAAACATATATTCGTTTTTCCCGTCGTTCGGGGACATTAAAAAGTGGAGGCCCCATTTGGGATGGCGGAGTAGTGCTGCGTGTTCTAGGTAATTCTCGAATGCCCCGACTTCGCTCTTGCTGCCAATGCCTAGCACTCGAAGGGGAGGTTGGTGGAGTAGAATGTAGAGGCGAAGCGTGGTAGGAGCTTAGATACGACTCCCGTAGAGATCTCGGTGGTCTAGACGAGCGAACCTTCCTCTTCCGTCTACGTGTCGCAACCAATTCGGGGGCGACCCTAGAGACTGTTCTTTCCACGTAATGATCGAGCTTTTGTGAAGCATCTAGCATTTTCGCCATATCCCGCGAAAGACTGTCTCCAGTACTCGAGCCCTCAATTTGAACCTTGAGTCGTTTTTCTAAGTCTTTCGCAATGGATCTGTGGGTTTGAATCTCTTGTCTAAGCAATGATCTACGGCCAGCATCAGCGACAATCGATTTGCAGACTTGTAATCATAGTACTTACACTTCGTCTCTTAAATCCTCTGAAACAGGAATATCCTCATCTTCTAGCTTCTTGATTCGTGCGAGAAGTGTGTCAAGGATGATACCCGACCCGAGTAGGTGGGTAGTATGCATCAACCTGTGTAAGGAATTCTGAAGGCTTTGCACACCCGTCTGCTTGAACAGTACACGAAGCTTGCTAAACAATTGCGAAAATGTCGAGGAGAACAGCCTGCCCTCGACTTGCCTTACAAGGTCGTAAATCTTTGGTTTCAGTTTCCTGCCTTGAGATCTGATAATATCCATCGCTTTTGCAGTCTCGCGTGCTTCCGTAGATTCTTTATTATCGCTATATGCTTTCTTCGCAGCTCTGACGAGTTTTCTCAGGCTTATCGTAAACAACTCCGCGCTATCTTTCAGTTCCGAAATATATTCTGGTACGTAGCGTATGCCCTGGCTGGCTGCGACAATCGACTTGCCGAGTTCTGAAAATCCTTTGGCGAGCTGCAAGCATGCAGCGAGTGCGCCAACAATCGCGAGCGCTTCTGCCATGTGCGATTACGATGACCGAAGACGAAACCGGAAGCGAAAATAGAGAATGGCGGAAGAATAGGAACGTGGTATCATAGAATCTATATATGGTGTGACGGAGATAATGACTATAACTATGAGTATGCAGAGCCTCGCACCGGTCAGCGATGTTTTGATAATGGAGGTGCGGGGAGGTTCATGTATGGTGCCTCAACTAGCCATTGAAGCTTCATCGCGGAAGTGTACCCAAGCTCTTCGACTCTCCTTCTGCCGCCATATCCCCTTAAAAAGGCCATAGTGGACTGACCGGTGATTGGAAATGCTGGGATGGCCCAAGGCGGATTCAGTTAAGCAGTGGATCTCTGTGCACTGGTTCTGAATTCATGCATTTGCGTGCCATACATATGCAGATTTAGTGAAATGTATCTCTCCCTTCCCACATACTTGAACCAGAGAGTCGTGGATACGCCTATTAGAGAGGGCTCATAGAAGAGAGAGGGCTCTCCCGAATCGCTCATGTCCTCCAGTCCTCCTCCCGAATACAGAGTAGTTGTTGGATCCCCGACTGGAGCCAATATCCGTTCTTAAAGGAAATTATCATAGATCGATGTTAAGCAAGGCTGAAGGTAGGAATTAGCTACCAACTTCGCAGAACAGTCGTTTAGCGGGACCATCCGGGAACTGCCAGGAACTGATGGCTGTCACGGGTATATAGCATGAAAGGCGGGATGAAGACAGGATGGCAGGCACAAAAAACCTTCTCCTCCCTGGATATTGAAAAGGACGGAATCAAAAGGGTCAGTTTATCCTTCTAGGGAACCCCCTGGTCTCAAATCAACCACCTACCATTGGTTTGCCTTCCATACCTTGGCATGAGGGCTTATGCCAAGACATGATTTCGATCTTGGCGGGAAATATCCTGCCAAGATCGATATGGCTTGATCCAAGTCGAATTTTTCAACGATGGTTTCGACTCTGGTTCGGGATATCCAGCAACGCTTCGATCAATTTATTTAGGTATAGACTTTGTCCCAAATATTATCAAAGAAATATCCTCAGTTTTGGGACCCAGAACAGGGTTTAAAAGGTTCTGGGAAAAGAAATGTCAAGATCTGATGTCATTACTTAGTCATCTGTTTCCCCGCTTCGGCTATTACTTAGTCATTCGTTTCCCCTCTTCGGCTATTACTTAGTCATAGGTATATCTACCTCGTTCGGTACTCTACTTCTTACAGAAATACAAGCACTTTACATTCTTCGTCACGTAACCTATTGCTTCCGTGTGGATAGACACGCTAAGCTATCAACACACTCTCTCTCCCATCTGCTTAAGCATCACCCACGCGTAATGCGACAAGATCACCCTGCGTCCTGGATATGCATGACACGGTCTGGATGCGCAAGGTCTGCGATTACGAAGTTCCATTAATCTAAACTGAAGAGAGAGACAGTCGACAGAGAAGAAATCTCCCGGCACCTTTGTGCGCGAGATAGCGACTCTCCTCTCCAATGCCCTAATGCTGTGTTAAAGTACTAAGCCAAAAGTCTGCGCACAGACCCCATTCTCAGCTGAATATCTCTACACCCACCCCTTACTTTGACAATCAATAACTTTACCAAAATGAGGTCTTTTGGCACAAAAATAAGTGGTAATCGAGGGCGTAATAAGGAGTTATCGGCCGCTCAAAGAGTTGGGATTGTTCAGGCTGCTGAAGATGGGAAACCAAAGACTGAAATCGCGCGGAACTTTCGCGTCTCTAGAAGCGCGGTGTATGGGACTCTAGAGAGGTGGGAAGAACATCAAACCACCGTATCTTTACCCCGTGAAGGGTGTCCCCATAAGCTATCACGCCCTGACGAACGGCATATCGTTCAAATCGCGCGTCGATTTCCTAAAATGGAGTATGGAGAGCTCCTCGCAGGTATTTCGTACCTCCGCATTTCTAGGAAGACTATCTACCGAACCCTTAAGAAATATCACCTTACGAAATGGCGAGCGAAGAAGAGGCCTTACCTGAAGCCCTACCACGCAAAAGACCGCCTCCGATTTGCCCACGAATTCCTTGAATTCGACTTCTCCCGGACCCACTCCACGGACGAGTGCTCGTATGAGAAGGGGGCGGGCGGTAAGCAGGTATGGGTATGGCGACTGTACCACGAGGCATATGATCCGCAAATGGTAGAGCCTAAGACCTCTGGCAAGGCCATTTCACAGATGATATGGGGCTCAATCTCGCGTGATGGGAGGTTAGGCCTGGTGATCATGGACGGCGACGAAACCTCCGCAAGACAGGGCTATTCCGCGAAATCCTACATCGCTACGTTAGAGGAGGGACTTCTCCCTACGTACGAACCCGGGGATGTTGTTATCCAGGATAACGCAAGGATCCATACGGCTAAAATCACCCAAGAATGGCTGGAGACGCACGGCATTTGGGTCATCGATTGGCCGGCCAATTCCCCAGACATCAACCCCATCGAGCACATATGGCATCTGTTGAAATCAAAGGTCCTAGAGCTGCACCCTGAATTGAAGACGATGGGCGCCTCGGAGGAGGCACGGGAGGCCATGAATGCGGCGTTAAAGGAGGCGTGGTGGGCGATCCCTCAGGAGACGATCCGAGAGCTGATCGACTCAATTCCGCGACGTCTACGGGCGGTAATCAAGGCAAAAGGGTGGCATACGAAATATTAGATATTTCCCAATTAAGAAATCAAAAAAGTAGACTGAATTTGCATTTGTATGTGTTTTGCAGCGTATCTCAAGATACGGTGTATAGCGATTAGATTTGGTGATTTTCGGGGGTGTGTGCAGACATTTGTCTACTTAGTGTACCATGTTTGTTTGCTTCTCTGATATAATCCACCAGCCACGTCTTCAGCCACAACCAAGGGAACAGGCCGCAGGCCTGGGACCATAACAATGCATTCCACTGGGCGAGTGCGATGTGTCCCTCTGCCATTTGACGAAACGCTTGCTGTGTAACCTACTTTTTGGTGAGTCACCGGGCTCGCATACATCGCACTCTCACAGAATTTTCCTATAGGGTGGGTAGACGGTTTCGTTAGGCCGCAGTGGCCGTAGACCAAACAGGGCGAAAATTGTTGGTTGCATTGGCTGTGTCACAAAGTTGCTGGAACAGAGATCTCTAGCCACTTAAACGCCGCATAGCTGTCCAACGGCGCATGATTACAAGCGAAGGAGAAATTATCTAAACGTCGAGTCACGATCTTCCTCACTTATCTCCATATCTCTGATTGTACTATAAGAGGTATCCGTGATAACATTTCAGGTGGACGTTAGCAGCCATGGTTTCTGTTGAATCGTTTCGGGAGCAGTTCAACAGGTTGAAAGAAGTTGAGGGAGGAAAGGACCAACTCATAGAGGTTAATTGCTTACACGCCTGTTCCCTGTTTCGCAGACTGTTACTAATAGGCCACTTTATTTACAGGACCTGATCAGTCGCGTTGAGAAGATACAGCATAGTTTTACAGAGAAAGAGTGGCATCTTGAACGTGAACAGGAGACCACTAAATTATACCAAACGAAGCATTATGATGTTCAGGTTAAGCTGAAGAAGACGGAAGAGGAGATCGTACGTTTCTCAGAACATGACAATATAAGACCTGTTTATTGACTGAGTACAAAGGGTTCTAACGGCTTCGTTTCAGTTTTGATCGATGGCGATTGCGTGCCGGTAAGTAAGCACTCATTATATCTTGACCCATCATATCGGCACAGTTTCGAGTATAATTGCTTATTGCAATATCTTCACAGTTCGTCGATCACTTTGTCGAATCTGCCCAACAAGGAGGGAAGGAGGCAGCGTGCCATCTGAGGAACAAAGTGTGCGAGTATGCTTCAACCGAGCTTGACTTGCCAAGCAACATCCAAATCCGAGTCCGTGTATATGCAAACACAAAGGGTTTGGCATCCGCATACTGTTACAACAAGATTCTGGGTAGTGCAGATGGTCTTCAGATGTTCGTTCGTGGTTTCAACATGGGACATCCTATGTGTGATTTCGTAGATGCTGGCGATGGGAAGGAATGCGCGGATTCCAAGCTGAAAGGTAACATCAAAACTTGTGGCATAGGAGAAAGACAACATTTAACGTTCATCTTAGCATGGTTCGAGCACGATATGGCCGATGTTCAGTGCCAGGCGGTCATATTCGGCGGATCCGCCGATGACGGCTACGCGCGACTTCTCCAGCCTTACATTGGAGGCAACTCGAAGAGCAAACGAATCGTTCTAGTAGAAGGACCCCCATTTGCCAAGGAGCTGGCAGTACTAAAAGACAAATTCCTCATTGTGCATTTCCCTGATGTCTTCAGAGGGACGAAGCTACCGTCCCGGCGAGTGTCTTTCTCTACGACACCCTCTCCTACTCCAATCTCAAGGGCACCTAGCTACGCTACCACAATTGCAAGCCCTGTCGATGCTACTGCGGTCACAATAGACAAAAGTCGGCACTCCTCAACGACTATAATTGTACCCGCTCGTATGGACTACCCCATCCTACAAAATAGCAAGGGCCAGCGCCTTGATGAGATCCTCAACCCACCTCAATCACTCGTGCAGGCCCAGAGAAACAAGAAACTCTGTAACGCGTACCACATTCTAGGAGAGTGCCCTTATCCTAAGTGCACGAAGACCTACGTGCATGGAAGTAGGCTTGATGAGAAAGGACTTGAAGCTCGGCGATTGATCGCACGCCAGTCGCCATGTCGGTCTGGGCTCCAGTGCAGAGATGCAAAATGCATTCTTGGACACGAATGTCCTGATAAAGCGTGTATTGGGACGCGTTGTCGTTTCCCGAGGGAGACGCATGACGTTGATAGGACTTGAAATTGGTTGTCGTAGTTCGTTACGGTTTGAGACAAAGGTCATGGTTATAATACAGTTCCATAGGATTCGCCGTTGAGTGGGTGATGAAACAAGACGTTTGGAAATGAGCTGCTCCCCTTGGTCTCATATTTAAATTCTATATGGGGCAAAGAAATTGTGGAGTTAGTTAGGGCGTAGCAAGTGTATAACTATAGTTAGGGCTGTTCCCGATTGGCAGATTTCCCGATTTTGCGGATACGATATCGGCACGGATACGATATCGTCAACCTTTCAGGTTTGCGGATACGATTCGCCGATTTATATCGGCAGCTTTCTATTCTACCGATATTTTATCCGTTAAATTTTGGTCAATATCGGCGAAATCGGTGAATCGGTAAACTACTTCATTAGGACTAGCTTTAATCTGATTTCTATAAAGATTTTTAGATAACTTGGCTGCTGGAATTCTAGGGCTTTGGATAGGGATCATTTATCAACATCAACATCCGCATTGTTTCACCCTTTATCGAATATCTCCGGATACCTAATATATCTCTTGCCGCATTGAATAATCGTTCCACTGACACCTCTGACGATGGAATTGGTAGATACTCTCTTGCTGCTGCTGCCATTTAAGGCAGTTCATCCTTGTGTACTCGCCACCAGTTACAAAGCCAATTCAGATCTGTAGTATCAATATTGCTAACTCGAGGACTATTAAAGTACCAATCAATATCGGACAGAAGGGGCACCGCTTAAGGCTGTAGCCGTTGGAGCATTCGGGATTCTACTATCTTGGTTTCTGATGCCGACTGCTGTAATACCGTTCTAGGCGACTCGCGGTTCCGAAGTGGATATTTCTGATGAAGACTGTTACGGACAGCTCTTAATATTAGATTCCTAGCCTCTTTATCCTCTAATTCATTGAGGATTAGGTCTCCTTTCACCCGAGGATCTAGAATTAGAGTAGTATAGTAGGTATCTAATTCATCTATAAAGGTGTAGTATTTCTCGTATTTCTTCATTCCTTCCTTAATTGCTCGGGCAATATCACGATCTAATCCCGAAAAGACTCCCTGAGCTTCAGACCCCTTATTGAGTAAATCATGTAGCTTATAATAGAGTGGGACAGTAAGGCTGATCTGTGGCTTTCGCTCTGATACGAACAGGGTGAGCTCGTTGAATTTGCTCAGTACTTGATGAATCTGAGACAGGTGCTGCCATTCCTCGGCGGTAAAGGAAGGTATCTCCGTCTGTAGGGCTAGGTATCGATTAATCTGAGCCTTTGCTTTTAACCCGTCGTCTAACATTCGATAGGTAGAGTTCCAACGAGTCTCTACATCATATTCAATGAATTTTTCCGAGAGATTCATGAATTAACAGACTTCTTTCCATTTCTGCCGTCTCCGTGGGTGTTAATCGTTTTGGCGTGTCAATCAATCACGGAAACAATAGGATACCTGTTCAGAGGCAGTGAGATGCTTGTATTCGGTCAGAAGTACAGTTTACCTTGACGGGTATATATACCAAGGCTTATGTAATCTTATGTAATCTACAAGGTGCGGTGACTAAGTAATAGCCGCGGAGTTCCGACAGTGGGCTCCGGTCAATCCAGAGAGCGAGAATTCGGAGCTTAGACAATGCTGTCTGACTCGATATAGATCCCCCAGCGTATAAGCTATTACAGATGGTGTTGTCATGGGCCCAAACCACGAAGGATTTGGTAAGCTGGTAACGCTGTTGAATTGCTAAAGAGAGAAGGAGAAGTGTCGCAGACCAAGGTTTCATCTAAGGGAGCTCGAGGCTACAAACTGCATTAATAAACTTGCCACGAATCTCATATATCTTGAGGGCCAGGGGACCAGGCATTGACATAAGAACACGCAACTTGAACGCAACTTTCAGATACCTAGATCTCACAACAATACAACAACTTCGCTGCTGGAACAACGTGGTGACAGCTCGGCTGACCCTGAAAAAGGTTCGGCTTACCATCCTAATCGGGTTAGGTTAATCACGTGAGGTCAGTTGACCTATATCTATGATCGACGTTGGTCGGCTCACCTTTCTGGATACACACATCTCAATTCAACCCCACACTCCCTCTAACTATATGGAAAATGCGTAAGATGTTTCAAACATGTTTGAAATATGTATATTAATAACCATGCTGTAGCTCAATCTCCAATCCTTCTATCTGAAGAGAATTCTGATGATGAGAGTAATGAAGTCGACCAAGAAGATCTCCAGCTTATGTTTGATGATGATTTCTATAAAGAATCACATATTGCAATTGAGGATGGTGAAGTAAGTATCTTCCTGCGTAATATATTTAGAACATGTTCTGAAGCTAATCAACTATATCGATCGTAGGTATCACTCGATCAGATCACTATTCTATCTAAAGCAGTATATTACCCTCTATCGACGCTCTATCTAGAGCATTGTGCTGTCCTACCAGACTACCCTAAAACGGATCCACATGGGTACACATATTGCATCAATGTTGAAGGTCAAAAAAATCCAACTAACATTGATGTAAGATATTCCTATCCTATTTTAAACGCTTTAAATATACTTCTAATCTATCTAGATCCAATATTCCTTCAAAAAAATACATCCCCCAAAGTCCATGATATGTACCTATCTAGGAAATATACGCGGGAAAAAGATCAAACTTGGCTGCACAGCAGTAAAGCACTATGAATTTGTTTAAGTTCAACCCCCTGTCAAGTAGCCAACCACTCGAGTAGCCAGTATCACCATCTCAACCTCCATCGGTCAGACAGCAATATCTCTACTAAAACATATTATATTTGGAAATCTATACAGCATGATTCAAAAGATACAGCTTGGAGAGACTCTGATGTAGATTTGGCCTCCGAAATTGGATGTCTTCGTTGGTAATCTTCCTCTACCGCTCGTACAGCTTCTTGTGCCAATTTGATCTCCCGAACTTGCGCAAACCTCTGATTAAGATCTATCTGAACTTTCTTTTTACGTTTTGGTGCTGTAGCAGCATCAAAGCGTGCCTGTAAGCCCGCGATTTTCAGATCTGATGAGGCCTGACGCGCCTGTTGCACTCCGATCGCCTTGGCTGCCTTCTCTATATACGACTTCGTCGTCTTTGCCACGCGTGTATTCTTGCTAAGAACGCGTAATGCACTCTGTACCTGTTTTGGCTTGTAGGGCGTCGTCTGGAGAACGGAGGGGACTGGTATGGGGGTGCGTGGAGGCGTGTTTGGTGGTGGAATTGGTGGTGCGGTTACGGTAGGCGGTGACGGTACAACGAAGCGGTTACTGAGGCCCTTTGACCGGTCAAACGGCACAAGTCCTGCAGCCTTCCACCCAGATCTGATTGTACGGTCGGTTAGGCGTGCCTGACGTGCCTCTGCATAGAGGACAATGAATCTCCGTCGTTTAATCGGTAGGGCCTCGTCGATATACGCGCTTTGGCGGAGGAGGGTCTTATAAAAGCGTTTTAGAGGCGAAAAACAGGCGAGATCCAGAGGTTGAAGGATATGGGAGGTATGTGCAGGTAGGAAGACCACGATTACGTTGTTTATCTTGCATTCGTACAAGGAATCGATGGTTGCGTGGCTCCCGTGCCCGTCCATTAGCAGAATCCGGTACTGCCGCTGTGTAGCGGTTTCAGGCAGGAAAACCGTACGGAGCCAAACCAACGCGTGTTGATTTGAAGTCCAGCCGTTCTCTGATACCGTATAATGGAAGTCTGGAGGTTGTTCAGGGAACCAAGAAGACTGTAACGTGGCGCCTTTCTGTATAATCGCTGGTCTGATGTACTGGCCGGTCGCGGAGACAGTTTCAACGATACTAATCCATTCGCGGCCCATAGGACTAGTGATATAGGCCGTTGACTTCTGCGAGTCTGCGATAACCGTAGAATTAGCGCAAATCCCTAGTCCTATACCAACCTCATCCATATTCCAGGTATCAGAGGGGTGGACATCGTACTGAGTTTGAACTTGGTGAAAATACGTGTAGAACGCGTCGATTGTATCCTTAGTTGCAGCCTGACGTCGGGCAACATCAAGACTACGCCCGATACAGGTCGCAACGCGTGGATTACGGTGTAGGAAACGCGTTACCCAGTTCTTCCCGAGGGGCGTTGAGTCTCCTTGGAGGCGTAGAACTCGAGATGCCATTTCGCGAAGCCGTGCGTGAGTAGGGGGGAATCCTTGAGCGTCATTTTCAAGTATCCAGTCGACTAAAAAGGATTCTTGGTCCGGTGTAAGGCGTTGGCGAGATTGTTGAGCTACTACGCGTGGTAGGCGGCCTTTTAGGCGGGTTTGAAGGGTGCGTCGGTTGACCTTGAATAGCGCCGCAGCTTCGTTTTGTGATTTGCATTGACCGGTCTGTAAGGCATCAATAGCCTGTTGGACCGGGTCTTCCGAGTTTGGTATCATGATATTGTACGGTGGTGGAGATATCGCGGTTAGAGAGATGGTGATAGAGGTAGTGATACTGGCTACTCGAGTGGTTGGCTACTTGACAGGGGGTTGAACTTATAATTTCTTTAAATCATATTCGCATATTTCACTTTCCGAAAATGACTGGACCTTAATTTAACAAAAAAGAAATTAGATTAATCGAACAGAACCTGATAAAAGGAAACGAAATTCAAATAGGCTTGAAACATATTCCGAATATAACTAGTACTAAACTGATAGTTAGAGATAGTCTTCTTATCGGGGCGCAACATCGTTTCCGTACTGGTATTGCGTGTGAGGAACAGAACGATACGTGCAGCCTAGTTTTTCGTCAATTGGTGACACCGGTATGTAAATATATTTTGAATATATTTTAAACACGTTCTAAAGAGTTCTAAAATCTATAGGACATGGCTGGTATCTGCCATCCTTATCTAAGTTGCAGTAACTCCACCATTCAGACAATAAGTAGACACTTTATGAAGTATTTACCGCCAAACGGAGAATTCGATACTGGTCATCTTCGAAGCCTTATCGAGAATAGTATACTAGTAGAGTAAGAGGAGTGCGGAGTAGTTAAGCAGCAGTCGACTCGAAGACCAACATGTGGTATGTAAGACGCTTGGAACATAATATAAACGATTTCTAATTATCTTCCTAAGGTATTGATCATCCACAGGGTCCCGGAAAGTTAGTATCTGCTTCCTGTGGTGTTACCTTTCACATCTTTATCCCCGATGACCTTTCTACAACACCATACGTTCTATTTACGTCTCATGGTGTACATACTCATGTCCCGCCTCCTCCAAATAAGGCTCCAAAGCGGATACTAGAAGAGATTACGCATCTGATTCGACGGATTCGGGATCCAGACTTAACACTTGGTAAATTCGTTTCTAAACGTTTTCTGAATATCTCCTAAACATGTTCTAGCGAAATTCCTTCGAAGTGATTCTCTAAAAGAGTTCTGTCGGAAATATGACTCAAAATCTCTGGTATAAATTCATAATAGCTTTGCTACTATGGATAGAATATCAGTTCTTATCCAGAAGGAGAAGCTGTTGTCTTATCTAGAGGGCAAACATTTTGCCGGTCTACTTTTTGAGCAAAGACAAAGTCACCAAGATCCAACGACAGTATAAACCCTTTATAAACCCTTTAGAAACATATTCCTAACATGTTCAGGCATATATTCAAAAAATCTATAATAATCGCGATAGTATAATAGCGATCTGCTTTCTTAACCAACAGGCCGAGGTTTTTCTTAAACAAACTCATTTTGAGATTAACATGTCGTTCAAGCGTATTCGACAGAAAGACCTAAACGAAATTATCTTTGCAGCATGGCTGAAAGATCACGGAAAAGGTAGTAGTTACTCTATTATATTCCTACCTTGTTTCTAACCTATTTATATAGTTTTTACACTCGCTCGAGTACTTGTCAATACAAGTAATCCTTAGACCTATACCCTTTGCTTTATAAGGGTGTTTAATCTAATATCTCAAATCCTCCAAAGACCTATTAAATGGTTCCATCTTGATGGAGAAGGATTTGAAACAGTGACTGTTAATATGTGCTGGAAACAACTCAAAGGTAGCTATTTTAAACGCTCTTTAAATATGTTCCTAACATGTTCCCAGGGTTTAGGCGCAGGATGCAGCTCACCTGAGGTAGGGAAAACTTCGGATGAGTCGGGTAAACCTCGGCACACCCACAAATAGTTCCACCGACTTCAAATTTACTCTTCCCACCTTTTCACTAGATTGATCAACAACCATGGCATCGACATTGAAAAACAATGTGAGTATATCGTGTTTAAAACGTGTTTAAAACGTGTTTAGATTA
>NW_022985121.1:20824-22063 GCF_010015585.1 Eremomyces bilateralis CBS 781.70 | reverse complement strand
GAAATTAAATTCTTAATTAGGACTAGCTAAATTTTTTGGTCTTCCCCTGAGAATGTCAAAACTTCGAATCCTTCACTCTTTTCCTTCTTCAAAGATCTCTATATACCGGAGATGATACTCTCCTCAGATATCCCAGCATAGAGGATATTGCCCCTCCTCTAGATTGCCTTTACGCGTCCTACGAAGAAGCCTACGATTCTCTTCGGAACCATGGAATACAGCATGGCTATGGCTTCCTGCTCAACCGGAGTAGACCTCACTACTCTGATGTAAAGACACGATACTACTACTCCTGCGATCGATCCGGAAACTATCAGTCAAGAGCAAGGGTTCGAAGCACAAGCACGCGCGCAATAGGATGTCCTTTTAAGCTTGTTATCTTTAAGATAAAGGTATTAGACGACAACGACCAGTGGAAGTTAGAGGTTCAACATAGCCATTATAACCACCCCCGATCACTCAACCCTAGTGCGCATAATGTCTATCGCAGACGTACGTCAGCATAAAAAGATATAGTCGAATCGATGACATATGCTGGGGTACGTCCGATGCAGATAATGGCTGCTATTCAAAAGGAGGATCCGGAAATACTCGTCTCTGCCACCGATATTCGTAACGAGAGGAAGACGATCAGAGAGAAGCACTTAAATAGGAGGAGTCCGATTGAGACATTACTAGATGACCTGTCTACGCCGGAATGGGTCTTTACTGTTAAGAAGGATGCGGATCATCACGTATAAGGCCTCTTCTTTGCCCACCAGAAGCAGATCGAGCTACTGCTTGCGAATCCCGACGTCCTATTGATAGACTGTACGTACCGAACCAACAAGTATAAACTCCCACTGTTACACATACTCGGCTGCACTAATCTATAGACCTTCTTCTCTGCAGGGTTCTGCTTCCTCTATAGCGAGAAAGAAGCAGATTACCATTGGGCAATCTCAAACTTCCTCCTTAAGACAGGGACACCGCAGCCACGCGTGTTCATTAGCGATCAAGAGGATGCGGTGAAACTGGCAGCTCGCACTCTGTTTCCAGGTGTTCCACAACTCCTATGCGTATGGCATATTAACAAGAATGTACAGACAAAGGCTCAGAAGACCTGGCGAGACGCTGATGGCGCAACAAAAGAGGAGAAGGAGAGAATCGCTGAGAAACGGGCTCAATTCATAAAACGTTGGAGTCAGGTATGCTCACCTCTAATGGCCTCTTATAAGTCTTTTATAGAACTAACTAGAG
>NW_022985121.1:0-20464 GCF_010015585.1 Eremomyces bilateralis CBS 781.70 | reverse complement strand
ATGTCATCATACGCTACGAGACATAATAAACTCTGGATCGACGTTACGACTAAATCACCTTTACGACGATCATTGGCGCTATCAGCGTGAGCAAGGACGGTCAATAAGTCTCTCTCCAAGGCCATATCAATCTATTCTAGAGCCGCTTCCTGCTTAAACAAGAGGTGCGCCGAGGAGGAACGAGGCTTCGACTCGTCGAGATCCATCAGCTTTTGAACGACTTGTACCACCTTCTATCCCTCAATTTTAGCCTCCTCCTTAACCCTAGGGTCAAACACTTGCTGAGATCCTACGGCAGCTTAGCACCGCTGTTCCTATATCTACCCCAGCTGTAGCTTGTATAACGACTTCTGTCTCTTTCTCAGTACCTGCACCTGTTCCCGTGTCGGTTTCTACCTCTATACTGTCTACGACTGCTGTAACGACTTCTATCTCTTTCTCGACCCCTGCGCCTTTCCCTACACTGACTACATCTACACCAGCCACGACTGTTGCAACTACTTCTGTGTCTTTACCGGCCCCTGCACCTATTCCGGTGTCTTCTCCTTCTCCTCTATCTTCGTCTATTACTAAATCCCTATCTTATCAGCAGCCTACCTGGCAACCTCCTACGTTAGAAGAGTTTATAGCTGATATCGAGCGTCGACGGCTGCAGCCCGTCCTATCGGACTACAGCAATATAAATAGTTTTTCGAGTTTTTTGGCCGAGACAGGACAAGGAAACGACCCGATGGAACTGGTTGAAGCACGGAATATGGCTCTTGCTACAAGAGGACCGTTTACTTCCTACACACCTATAATGGTATGGAATCACCAGTTTGGGGATATTGAAGCCTTCTATACCGAACGTTTCGCACAAGTTGATGCTCGAAATCAGCTTTTCAGCTCTCCGGATATGGGCAGAGAGCGTCCTAGACGTGCTGCAGCAGAGATGGCTTCAAATGCTTGGAAAGGGCTTAGCCCGCGCAAGAGACAGCGACGTTAGTAGCTTTGATACATCAATAGGACGAGGCTTTTGAGATGCGCTTCAAACTTCCTCAGTAGAAAAGAGGTGACAATAGTGACATGTGGAGTATACCAGCGCTGGTAGGATTAGGAGGAGCTAGTCCTAATTAAGAATTTAATTTCCACCATTGCTAGCGTGGTGGGAAAATAGCATTTGGTGGGAAAATAACAAAACCTGGTGGGAAAATATCACCAGCCCTTTAATTTATCCAGAATCGAGACGATCTTTACGCTGCCGCTAGCGCGTACTCTACCTTCCGCGTCCTAATGGCTCTTATAGCCGCCTTTAACCTTGAATGCGTTGCCGCTAATGTTACGAATGTATTCGCTAATGCGATTCAAGACAGCGAGGTCTACATCCGTTACCCCGAAGGCTTTGGTTATAAACGACGCTGCTTCCTCGTCAAGAGAGCCCTCTACGGACTCCGCAAGTCCCCAAAGCTATGGTTCGAAACCATCTCTGAGTTCCTCTCTACCCTCGGTTTTACAGCAATCACCGAGGACCCCTGCGTATTCATGTCCCCATCGCTTATTATCTTTGTCTACGTTGACGATATCCTCGTATTCGGCTCGAAGTTAAATCGTCTACTGATCGATGAGTTTTTCCGTAAACTTACCGCACGATTCGAGTCCCGGCTTCTCGGTGATATCGAGGTTTTCCTAGGTATCCGCATCGTCCGTAATCGTGCCCAACGGAAAGTCTGGCTCTGTCAAGACGCCTACGTTGATAAGATGGTCAATAAGTTCTATCGGGAGAGGCTGCACCTGACACGGTCTGGATGCGCAAGGTCTGCGATTACCAAGTTCCATTAATCTAAACTGAAGAGAGAGAGAGAGAGAGAAGAAATCTCCCGGCACCTTTGTGCGCGAGATAGCGACTCTCCTCTCCAATGCCCTACTGCTGTGTTACCATGTTTGTTTGCTTCTCTGATATAATCCACCAGCCACGTCTTCAGCCACAACCAAGGGAACAGGCCGCAGGCCTGGGACCATAACAGCACCTGTAAATTCACCCCTTTCCCACGACTTCTCCGATCAACGATACGAAGGAACCGCATCCGCTCGTTCTATCCAAGGGTACCAGCAGAAGGTTGAATCTCTTGTATATGCCGCTGTGACCACACGCCCTGATATCGCCCTTGCGGTATCCAAGCTTTCTCGTCACAACCTCAATCCGTCTTCAAGGCATATAGAGGAGGCTGATCGCTGTATCGCCTACCTAAAGACGACGAAATTCTACGCGCTTGAATACTCCGGAACTTCACAACCTCCTCTAGATGCTATGTCGCTTCCCGTCCAAGCTGTATCTAACGTATCCTTCGCTAATGATCCAGAGACTCGAAAGTCTTCTAATGGATATATCATTTTCCTATTCAACGGCCCCGTTTGTTGGTAATCCGCACGTTAGACCGTGGTTACGACCTCTACCACTAAAGCTAAGCTCCTTACACTCTCCTAGGCTACACGCGAAGTGATCGCGATAAACCGTCTCTTTAGTCAACTTAGATTTGATCTAGAACAAGAGCTCACGATTTAATGTAACAATAAGCAGACCGTTGGTATCGTCTCTAAGCCAACTCCTTTGCTTACCTCACGCCTCCGTCACGTTGATATCCATTAGTTCTGGCTACGTCAAGAAGTCCAGACCGGTGATCTCAATGTTGAATGGATTTCCACGTCTGAAATGGTCGCCGACGGTCTTACCAAGTCCCTCCGGGAACTGCCAGGAACTGATGGCTGTCACGGGTATATAGCATGAAAGGCGGGATGAAGACAGGATGGCAGGCACAAAAAACCTTCCCCTCCCTGGATATTGAAAAGGACGGAATCAAAAGGGTCAGTTTATCCTTCTAGGGAACCCCCTGGTCTCAAATCAACCACCTACCATTGGTTTTGGGGAACGCATCGATCCACCCCACCACGTGACACTCAATCCACCCCCCACGTGATATTGAGCCAAAAAAGCGCTCTGATTGGTTGAATTGCCGCTGGCGTATTTGGGTTGATCCCCTGCTCTGGGAGGTCACGCGCTAGGCCTAGTTGAGCGATTAATTTCCATTATTACTAGCGTTGGGGACAAATCCCAAAGGGGGGACAAATCTCAAAATATTGGGGACAAATTTCAGTAGCCTTGAAGCTATTCCGAAGCATCTGAAAGGCATTAATTCGAGCTTCCTGTTAAGCATCCTTTCGACCACTCTCCCACAGTCAAGGCGTGGCTGTACGGCCATGGAAACGTCTCCTCCGCCTCCAGACGACGACTCTGCCTCAAGCTTCAATGGGTACTCCGACACGGAATCCGCGCGTTCTAACGACATCATTGTCGATGGCGATGTAGAATCTGCTTCCGAATCTACCTCTAATTATCGCGAATCCGACATACCACAACCACCAGAAGGAACACTGGGATGGGGCTCAAAGGAGGAAGCATACCGAGACCTCCTTATCTTTGTAAGAGCAAGGAACTTTGGCATCTCAATACTCCGATCGAAGCCGAACAAGCAAGGGAAGACTAGGGCGGTTATCTACCAGTGCGACCGTGGAGGAGCGTTCAGAAGTAAAGCAAAGATCGGGTCTCGTCGGACATCTACACAGAAGACAGGCTGTCTATGGACGGTTACCGCGCACTTCGATAGAGATATTGAGTTATGGCGGGTTAGCGGAGCTCCTGTCGAACATAATCATCCTATTGTATCGCCATTGGCTCATCGCTGCCATAGGAGGCTTTCTCCCGTTGCCCGCAATCGGATTCAAGACCTGTTAGTTGCTAGGACGAAGCCAAAGACTCTATATGAAGATTACCGGCGGACTCACCCAAATACATCCGTACGACCTCGCGATGTCGCCAATCTTTGTGCGCGTTTAAGGGGAATTCGGGCCGGTGAGGAGACACTTATCCAAGCCACCATCCGTGCGTTGGAGACTGAGTCTGATTTCAAGGTCAAATACGAACTAGATGAAGATGAACACTTACGATCTCTGTTCTTTACACACCATAAAAGCCTAGAGATCTTTAAGGATAACTTTGACGTACTCTTAATGGATTGTACGTACAAGACGAACAAGTTCCATATGCCTCTTTTCCACATCGTCGGGATGAGCTCAAATAGGCGCCCTTTCCACCTAGCCTTCGCCTTCCTCTCTACAGAATCGGAGGGGGACTACTTATGGGCGTTAGAGACACTCGTTCAGGCTCTCCCTGTCATGGGCCCAAACCACGAAGGATTTGGTAAGCTGGTAACGCTGTTGAATTGCTAAAGAGAGAAGGAGAAGATCTCTCTTACTGCGATCTGCTATTTACATCTGTGGGCAAACGGTCTACCCATCCCTCAGCCTTCTGCCTTAGGCCGCAAGGCCACAACACACAGACTGGGCGAAGCCCAAGACTGTCACACTCCCTGAGCGTAAAATTCCTCGTCTTATCCTGACAGATAAAGAGAAGGCTTTGATCAATGGTCTAGAACGCGTCTTTCCAGGCGTTCCGCATCGCCTATGTGCCTGGCACACAGAGAAGAACTGGCAGGCGAGGATATCCAAATCAGTCACGGGCGTGCCAAGCGGTTTTCTCGGAGATCTCAGGAAGTACGGTCAGACCATATTGGCTGCCTTTACTGAACTTCTTTACGCTGTATCTGAGACGGTTTGATCGCAGAAGTTACGAGAACCACTTTCATTTATTGCAAAGCTAAAGAAGAAGAGCTATCTACGACGCGTGCGCGATGTCCAAGACTTCGACAGTTGACTTAGTCACGTGACTATCATTCAGGAGACAGGCCACAGGCCTGGAACCATAACAAGACGTTGGAAATTTAGGAACGTTTAATAGAGAAACCACATAGAGACTGTCGATTAGATTTAGATTTATCAGTTGCAAAGAAAAACGTATATAATTTCGCTTGTTGTTCGTGAATTAGCCGTCCAAAACCGGATTAGCGTACTCAGCGGTCGATGACCGGATAAAAAAACACCCCCCCGCGCCCTGTTGTAACCGCAACAGATATCCGCTAATACATCTACACGGCATCCAGTTTTTGCAGGGGGCACCCGCTGCATCCAAACAGGGTACATAGAATCAGGGCATCCGCGCATCCACGGCATCCACTGCATCCAATCAGGCCTTGAAATGAAAAATAGTTTGCCGATGAAGCAAAATCAGACTCAATCTCGAGCACGCAACGCGACGTCATAATCACGAAATGTGAGTTTTCGAGCCGGGTGGGTCTTGAGATGTAGATCATGACCAAGAGTTGCCCATGCCAAGGACCCACTGGACGCCAAGTTCTGTGGGATCGGGACTTGGCTCTCTGCCCCTTCCCTCCTCCGAGATTTGATCTTGTAACTGTTTCCGGGGTCCCCGACCCCACGCCATGAGATAGCTTTGCCGTGAGCTTCTCCCCACACATGAAAGTCGTAGACTCCCATAATTCCTTCCCAGTAGCGATTGATTGATTGAATCATGAATAAGCGTCCTTCTCCGTTGCCCATTGCCCCGCCGGGAACCATGTACAAGACCGAAAACAGCCTGCTAGTCCTCTCTAACCCCACGTCCCAGCTTTTGAACATGACACCATGGATGTCTCTCACCACTTGGCAAAGCTTAGCCATACAAAATCAGGGGACAAAAACGCGACCATTGTCCCGCGAATCCCGAATACCAGCCATTCGGATCCTTCCTCTTCCTCTATTTACTTATCCCTAAGCTGATTCACAAGTCCAACAACGATCATGGTGGTCGTACAGTACCTCAAGAGGATTGGGGCCTGGCTTGCTCCTCCTCCTCCAAAATCAGACGATGGCCGTGATCAATGGCCTTCACGAGCTGCCTTCCTTCTTGCTGCAATGGGAGGATGTGCGGGACAGGGAAACCTGTTGCGGTACCCTTCTGTTGTTTATAACAACTATGGGCTACAGTGGTTCATCCCGTATTTAATGGCTGTGTTCCTTATTGCCATTCCGACCCTGATTCTGGAGATCTCTATCGGCCAGGCATATCGCGGTGGAACTGTCATTGCCTGTAAGTATTGAGCCGCGATCTTATCACCTTGTAGTCTACCCCTTGCCCTAAGCTATCCCTGGTAGATGATCTGCAGAGATTTGACTCTTAAGACCTTTCCAGAGGCAGTTTAGCCTTCTAGCTCGAACCTAATGTAGCACCTAGGTACATATGTTTCTTAGTACTAACTGTCTTTAGTCAACAACATCAACAGGAGACTAAAAGGTGTTGGAATGGGACCGGTCTTCGTGTCCTTTATCGTCGTCCAGTATTTCACAGTCAACCTGGCCTGGATTATGAACTATTTTCGACATTCATTTACTAGCCCGTTGCCATGGGAGGGCCGAATCGAGGAGTTCTACTGGAATGATATTATCCACAATGTAGATCCAGTCGAAAACGGAAGCTTTCTTAAATACCCAAGTACCAAGGTCCTTGGGGAAACTGTCGGCTGGAGTATGTTCATCTGGTTTCTTATCTGGGTCTCCATCTTCCGCGGAGTTGGCTTGACCGGCCGCGTCGTCTACTTCACCATGGGTCTGCCTATCGTAACGACGATCATCTTTGTTGGCCGTGCTCTGTCCCTAGAGAATGCTGCAGCAGGTGTAAGACTACTCTGGGCGACTTGGAGAAGTGACCAGTTGGCGTCCGGCACAGTCTGGCAAACTGCCGTCGGACAGGTATTCTTCTCCACCGGAATTGGCTTCGGATACTTCACATCGTATGCATCGTACAATGCAAAGCACTCAAATGCCGTCATGGACGCTGTCCTCATCTGTGGATCCAATGTTTTGTTCGAGAACTTTGCTGCATTTGCAGTCTTTGGCGTTGTTGGATATCTTCGAAGATGGCCGCAGGATGGGGTCCGACTTGGTGCTTTTGTCGTCGGATTCCTGACTCTTCCAGAAGCAGTGCTTCAGATGCCCGGAGCGAACTTCTGGGCGGTTCTGTTGTTCTTCACCCTTGTCGTACTCGGGTTCAGCTCGGCCTTTGTCATGCTGGACGTTGCAGCCACCTTGGTCGTCGACTCTGGCCTCAAGTACTCGCGTCCCGTTGTTGTCACCGTGCTAACACTGGTTTCATTCTTGATGTGCATTCCATACTGCACGGAATTTGGTTATTACCTTCTCGATGGCATTGACAGATGGGTTAATAATGTAGCTCTCATCTTCATTGTTTGGAGTGAGGTGGTCAGCGCTACCACTGTCTACCGTTGGAGCGATATCACCAGCCAAACTGGTCTACCTGCATTCGCTGTCTACAATCTTGGATATTTCGGAGGGATAGTCATTGGCATTTCGATTGCGCATGGCATCAGCAACCCAGGAGCTGGAGCTGAGGCGGGCATAGGCTTCTATATCGTCTGTGCCATTGCGTCATCCCTCATCGCGGAGACTCCCAATTCCAGAGCACCTAGTTTCTGGAATGCGAACGTGTTCCTGAGCCGGTTCTGGTTCTTAGCGTTTTATTCAGTAAGCAACGTTATTTCCTCGTCCTTGATCCAGATTAACTTAAAACAGGGCAATCAACTGCGGCGAGATTTAAACGTCATCGTTGGCGGAGGTAGCAACTGGAATATCCCCGTTTTTCTACCACTCCTGCTCCGTTATATCAGTGGTCCTGTCTTAGCAATCATCTTCAGTTTTGCGTATCCCGAGTTCAAGACCCTAAAGAATGACCCGATGATGGTTGCCGGCTTCATTCTCGCGCATCTCGGTCTGGTTCTTATCATTCTTGGTTTTGTTATGCCGAGGTATTACGATATCTTCGTTCCGGTCCACCGCCGGGATAAGGGTACGGAGCCGACAATTGCGAACGAAACAAAGGGCATTGAAGGTAGTGAGGTTACGACGGATATTCATAATAATGGCCTTGATGGTGGAGAAGCTGGTTTCGCATTTTCTAGTTCTCGTGAGCAAGAAAAAGCGACAGCAAAGTAGGATATGAAGACGGACGAGAGCTGGGCGGGAAGTCATGCGATTCGAGAGACTCTAAATTCTAATTGAGATTACCCGTAGAGAAATGCATCGGCCACCCAAATGAAGGCTTTACTTAGAACCTCATTAAGTTTATTGTATCTGTTAGGATTTGGATTTTAGAATATCTAAAGAGGCTCAATCTTTCTGAGTGTAAGGGTCTCACTGTAGGGAATCTCCAATCGTGAGGCAAACATTGAATTGTTGCTATGAAGGAGGAATCTATCTAAGGTGTGCGAGGCGTTTATCTGTTCTGGTGTTTACAGAGCAAACCTGAACCAGAACTGAACGGGCCATAAGGCCACAAGGCATCCAGGTCTGCGGACCTCTGATCCATCACAAATTCCATCAACTCGACTGACACGATTTGTCAAGAAAATCTGCATCGTATAGATAGTAGTATACTACGTGTCTAGTGACATTAATGCTCACGATGGCTTTGTGGTTCACGCACCATGCAGCAATCGATGTATGGTTCGCCGTTAATCACAACACTGAACGTGTCCTGCGTTTCAAATGCGAACCGTTGGTATGTCGGTCTGCCGAGAGGTGACGCCTCAACATAACTCCGGTGCCCGGTCTGATCCGCCTGCTTGCAAAATTCATTCATCAGTAGCGATCCCGCGCCTCTGCGCTGGTGCTTTGGCAAGGTTGCGAGGACGCTTAGGTCTACGAAAATACTTAATACTGTCGTATCACACTGTTTGTATTGTGTCTAATAACTTACACCAATGCTCCTCCTCGCCCATTATCTTCTTCTTTTTCTCCGTCGCTTTGCCAGTAACCTCCTCGAATAGCGCGATATCCCCGTCCATAGGCCACTCGGGGGGTTTCTCCTGCGGAGGCTCCGTGTGCGGCGAGCTCCATTTGGCGAAGGCTATGATCTCGTCTGATGCATGCACCGACTCTGCCTGGCCCTCCACAACCTTGTATATTCGGGTATGTGGCTTCTCGATGTCGCTTTCCAGGCTCTTCTTATACCATTCGCGGACGGGGGGTACATCAGGCTTCACCTTCAGGACCAAGGGGCTCTTAAACGTGTCGAAGTACAAATCGACCAGCTGGGGGATATCCGCTTTTACTGCTCTCACGAGGCGTAAAGGCATAGTATAGGCCACTCTTTAGAAGCGCAACTATGTGAAGAAGAGCACAAGTTCGTTAAAAGTCCTGCCAACAGATGATGGAAAGAGCAGTACGGCTATAGAGCAATGTAGCCAGAGACCTAATACAAAGCTCAATTTAGAGTAATAGTGGGTTGCATCGTGGGAGTTGATTCGGGCGACCTAGTTTACGATATGGACCGCCTCCCCAAGACGCTAGAGAGCGAAGCGAACAAGTGGTCTTGACACTTGGCTGGTGAGATTTGTCCCCCCGTTTTTGACATTTGTCCCCCCAATGAGATTTTTCCCCCCGCGCTAGTGGTAGAGGAAATTTGTCAAGGATTGGTAGTCCTGGGTGATATTGGATTGCTGTAGGCAACTGAATAGATCAAGAAGTCTGTATCAACGTATTTGTATTGTATGTAATGGTGTAAATGTGTAACAGCGCGAATCGCTACCGTCGAGAGTTGGTAGGAGGGTGGTGAGATTTTCCCCCCCGCTTTTGAGATTTTGCCCCCCCGTGAGATTTTCCCCCCGCGCTAGCGATGATGGAAATTAATCGCTGAACTAGGCTTAGCGCAAATTATTCTATATCTTCTTCAACAGACAACTTCAATGTTTCAATCTATTCCTTATGAAGCCTATCTTCTACTAACGTCGCTGTCTCTTGCGCGGGCTAAGTCCTTTCCAAGCATTTGAAGCCGTCTCTGCTGCAGCACGCTTAGGATGCTGTCTATGCACATCTCCAGATCCAAAAAGAGGATTTTGAGCAGCGACTTGTGCAAATTTTTCAGCATAGAAAGCTTCCATATCTCCAAAGTGATAATTCTATGCCATTGTTGGAGTGCAGGAAGCAAACGCCCCTCTTGTCGCGAGAGCCATATCCCGTGCTTCAACTAGTTCTGTAGGGTCGTTTTCCTGCCCTGTCTCTGCCAAAAAATTCATCACTATGCTAATGTCACTGCAGTTATATAGAACAGGCTGAAGTCGTCGACGCTCGATGTCGGCAAAGAACTCTTCCAACGACGGGGGTTACGGAGCAGGCTGTAGAGGGGATTAAGCCGTAGTAATAGACGCAGTAACAGAGACAGGTAAAGACAAATAAGATGGAGTAGGGGAAGATATAGGAGTAGGTGAAGGGATCGATATAGATGGAGAAGTAGTTATAGAATTCGTAGCTGGTGCAGATGTAGGAACTGATACGGTAACAGCTGTGTTTGTGTATCGTAAGACCTCAGCAAGTGTTTGACCCTGGGGGTGAGGAGGAGGAGGCTGAAATTGAAGGATAGAAGGTGGCACACGTCGTTCAAAGTGTAGAAGTATTGATACGTGATTTGATTGATCTATCTAGGAGTATGGGAGGCCTCGGAGGAATAGGAGGTAACCACACATGATACTAGCCGTATTGGGATGTCACCTGACTCCCAACCTCTAGAGGATGGTTGATATCCAACACAAAGCCTGAAAGATCTCGACGAGTTATAGCATTCGTAGGTAGTGCAGATGTAGGAATTGACACAGCGACAGAGGTGTTTGTATGTTGTAAGACCTCAGCGAGTGTTTGACCTTGGGGTTGTGGTAGAGAGGGCGGTACACGTCGTTCAAAAGCTAATGGATCTCGACGAGTTGATGCCTTGTTCTTCCTCGGCGCTCCTCTTGTTTAAGCAGGAAGCGGCTCTAGGATAGATTAATATGGCCTTGGAGAGAGGCTTATTGACCGTCCTTGCTCACGTTGATAGCGCCAATGGTCGTCGTAGAGGTGATTTGGTCGTAATGTCGATCCAGAATTTATTACATCTCGCAGCGTATGATGACATGGAAGACCGTTTATCTTCTTAAAGAGGCCAGAACAAGGACGCCCGCTACGACGTTGTCTCTGCTCCTTCTGGCGTAATAGATCCTATTGTCTAATGCGTTCAATTGCCGCTGGCGTAAGGATGTCATGAATCCCAGGAGGTAGGAATGGCATTAACTCCAGTCTGTGCTCGAATTTAATGCTGTGTTTAGAAGAAGCAACCTGTTTCTTGTACTTGTTGTATTGACTCTTGACCATCTGCTCAATCCTTCTAACAACACGCAGCAAGTCGCCTGTTGAAGCCATGAGGTAGTCCTTCAAGACCTTATGCATTCCTTCACCAGGAGAGGTTGTGATTGTATTATAGTGTCGATGCTGAGACGTCCAAGCAGCTGCCCACTCGGTACATATATGCCATTGATTGTCACGTAAGTATTGGCAAAGTTCTCGCTGGTCGACGTAGTCTTTGAGTAACTCGTTCCACTTTAGCTTAAATGTATGTGGACTCTTTGCGTAGATAAGCTGCTCCAGTCAGTTCTGTAAAATAATTATAAGAGGCATTCCCGGAAGCCTTCTGGAAACGCCTCTTAGGCCATTGGCGGGGAGCGAGCATACCTGACTCCAACGTTTCATAAATTGGGCCCGGTGCTCAGCAATTCTCTGCTTCTCTTCTTTTGTTACGCCATCAGCGTCTCGCCAGGTCTTTTGAGCCTTTGTCTGCACATTCTTGTTGATATGCCATACGCACAGGAGTTGTGGAACACCCGGAAATAGAGTGCGAGCTACTAGTTTTACCGCATCCTCCTGATCGCTGATAAACACGCGTGGCTGCGGGGTCCCTATCTTGAGGAGGAAGTTTGAGATTACCCAATGGTAATCTGCTTCTTTCTCGCTGTGGAGGAAGCAGAACCCTACAGAGAAGAAGGTCTGCAGATTGGTGCAGCCGAGTATATGCAACAGTAGGAGTTTGTACTTGTTGGTTCGGTACGTACAGTCCATCAACAGGATATCGGGATTCGCGAGCAGTAGCTTAATCTGCTTCTAGTAGGCAAAGAAGAGACTTTGTACGTGATTATCCGCATCCTTCTTAATAGTAAAGACCTATTCCGGCGTAGACAGGTCATCTAATAATGTCTTAATCGGACTCCTCCCATTTAAGTACTTCTCTCTAATTGCCTTCCTCTCGCCGCGAATATCGGTAGCAGATACTAGCGTGTTCGGATCCTCCTTTTGAATAGCAGCCATTATCTACATCGGCCGTACCCCAGTATATATCATTAATTTAATTATATCTTTCTATGCTAATGTACGCTTACGATAGACATTATGCGTACTAGGGTTAAGCGACCGGGGATGGTTATTGTAAGAGTCTCACTGTCGGGAATCTCCAATCGTGAGGCAAACATTGAATTGTTGCTATGAAGGAGGAATCTATCTAAGGTGTGCGAGGCGTTTATCTGTTCTGGTGTTTACAGAGCAAACGGGCCACAGGGCCACAAGGCATCCAGGTCTGCGGACCTCTGATCCATCACAGTTATAATACTTGTGTAGAACCTCCAGCTTCTACTGGTCGTCGCTTTTGTTCTTAAATATAACAAGCCTAAAAGGACACCCTATTGAGCGTATGCTTGTACTCAGAGTCCTTGCTCTTAACTAATAGTTTCCGGATCGATCACAGTGGTAGTAATATCGTGTCTTAACATTAGAATTGTGAGGTTTACTCCGCTTGAGTAGGAAGCCGTAGCCATGCTGCATGCTATGGTCCCTAAGAGAATTGTAGGCTTCTTTATAGGACGTGTAAAGACAATCTGGAGGAGGGGCGATATCCTCCATGCTAAGATCTGTAAGAGAAGGAATGTGAGAAAACAGTGGTTCCTGATATCAGGTGGTCTACAAGACAGGTCACAGCGGGAGCTCTGTGTTTGACCAAGAATTGTGTCGGAAGTCAGCGGTCTACTTAGTCATCCCATTCTGTACATTACGTAAGCCTGGGTATATCTACCCTGCGATGTATCCTACCTTTACACAATACAAGCATCTCACTGCCTCTGAACAGGTATCCTATTGTTTCCGTGATTGTTTGACACGCCAAAACGATCAACAAATTGAGACATTGATTGATCTTGCTCCTATACGCCCATATTTAAGTTCTGTATACAAATTGATGGCTACCGAGACCCTGGTTTCCTCAAAACGAGCGAAAAAGCAAAGAATGAGGGGTTGGTAACATCGCGGGATGTGTAATACACTGTCATGGTTGGGAACACGGGATCGATACCACACAAATACGAGCAAGAAATGGGGATCACGGGTAGGAAACCGGAAAGCGCCAAAAAACAGGGGTATCTCGAAAACCTGATCTCTAACAAGGAACACCTCCATGCTGAGATTATAAGAGAAAGAACGGATTGAATATTGACGCTGTCCCTGGGCGAAGAGGAGGCAAAATGCGCGCTAGGCTCAGTTGAGCGATTAATTTCCATCATCACTAGCGCGGGGGGAAAATCTCACGGGGGGGCAAAATCTCAAAAGCGGGGGGGAAAATCTCACCAGCCATTACCGCAGTAAAATATTACCGTACCGTTTTACTGTGGGCTTACCGTTGGCCGCACTGTCGCCAAGCACTCGACGAAAACCTCAATCAAAAATGGCGACAGCAACAGCAAAATGGCCGAGCTTCAAGTTCGCAACCCATGCCTCGGTCTCAGAATTCTGCGTCTCTTCTCAAGCGTACTTGGCGAACCATCCAAGCGAGTACAGCCAGTATCAACATCTTGCCATCGGTGCTTTGGTCTTTAATCATTCGACCCCAAGGCGGCTTCTCCTCATCCAGCGCGCAGCTAGTGATACCATGCCCAATCTATGGGAGATCCCCGGAGGTGGCGCCGACGATGTAGACGAGACAATTTTGCACGGTATAGCCAGAGAACTGTGGGAAGAGACTGGCTTGATGGCCACAAGCGTCGGACCGGAAGTGGGTGTCGGACAGATGTTCACCGTTGGATATGCCAAACTAAACCAAGTGTGCTCATACAAACCGTGATACGAAATTAAACCAATATAGCCAAACATTCAAGGCAGAGTACCGATAGTCAAAAGAATCCTGGTTCTAGAGATCGGTTTATGGGCTATTCTTTTGCACATTGGAGAGATAGAAATTTGAACCAAGGCCTGCATGGTTTGATATTCCCTCCTAGTACATCTTTTTTTGAGAGAGACTTACTAACTTGGGTGCAAGAAATAGCTTGGGTATAAGAATTGTTCAAAACCCTAGCTCCGGCCCCTGATTCTTCGCGTCGACCTAGATGCTTTCCAAGTTCTTTGCCTCTACGTCCCACCCTGCTTGTTCGGCAGTGCCGCCAGTGAACCATTGCGCTGCTTCTTGATCACTTTTCAGCAACCACTTTAACCAGTTGGTGCCCGCGACCCCGAACTTGCCACCGTCCTTCTCCGACCAGGTCGCCATATGGCCAACAGGGAGGTTGCCTTTCCATGATGGAACATTGCTAGGTAGGTTTTTAAAGTCACGTTCGCCCTAATAAATAGATTAGCATCGGACACGAGCCGCGGATAAAAACGTACGTTTTCATAGGCGATATCCGATGAACCACCAAGGAAAAAGAAAACGGGCTGGTGCAGTTGAGCGACTGTTTGTTTTGATGCTGAGTCGCTGAATTCTCCAGAGTTAAAAATTCCAATAGCCGAGACGCGAGGATCGGGGGCGACATCGTATGCCTCGAGACCACCGCAGCTCTGTCCTGCAGCAGCAATTTTTCTCGTATCAACATTAGCATATTTCCCTTGTCCAGCGTTCTGAGTGATAAACTCGATCGATTGGAGTAACATTTCCGATGTGGTCTGACCGGAACCGCCTGGACTACCATTGGCAATAACCATAAAACCATGGGAAGCCCATTCGGTTAGAGCTCCTTCGAACGCGGTACTATCGCCCATACAACCTCCATTTCCCCAAACGAGTACAGGCAGCTTTAGATCTGCGGGAATCTCCTTAGGAAGATAGATAGTATGTTTAGGTAGACCTGGGTCAGTTGAGTATTCCTAAGAAGATCAGTTTATATATATTTTCTGTGGCTTGGCTGGAGGGGTACTCACTGCTGTATATGGGCCAGTGCCACCACCGCTAGGTCCTCCCATAGGCCCTCCAAGTCCGCCACCGCCACCCAACAACCCACCAAGTCCTCCGAGGCCTCCTTCTAGTCCTCCGAGGCCTCCTCCTAGCCCTCCGAGCCCTCCGCTTGATCCACCCAGTCCTCCAAGGCCCCCTAATCCTCCGAGTAGTCCACCACCAGAGCCGCCCAATCCACCACCAAGCTGAGGAGCAGCCTCACTGGCGACGGCCAAAAGACTGAAGAGTGTCACTGACTGCATTTTAAAAGGCACAGACGATGCGAATTAACGAAATTATGAGGTCTGATAGCCGAAGAGGTTTGTTGAGGGAACTGTGTGACTAGAGGAATATAAGAAGCGCGTATCTGGCTGGGAAGGTCATTTTATATCCTATTTGATTCCGGAATGACAATCAGACCACACGAGTTCATCTCGGCTAGACTGGCGACCATGATATTGCATTCATTTTAGCTACAGCTCTTGGCAACCGTCGTCGCGTTTTCGACAGAGCGATTGTATGTGGAGAAGAGATACTGTGCCTAGTGATCTATTAATGAAACTTTGAATGCAAGCAGAATTTAGTGCCAGAACTTAGTCCGCGAGCGGACCCGTTCTTCCAGTCTAGAAGTGAGATCGTTTAGTTTACGGAAGGTAGGGCATAGCTTACCAAGGTTTGCCTTACCGATCCCGAGCATGAATTTAAATAGGCATCCCATAAGGTTTAGTGGATGATCATGTTCGCTGACAGCAGCCATACTTAGACGTTGTCCCAGCTATATCGCCAAGAATCCTGCTTTCTCTCGGGTGGAGAGACGTGGGCCTCCCATGTACCTAATTCTCTGCACTGAGTGTCGGGAGGGGTTAAAAACTGGGCTCACCATTGACCGTAGGTAGAGGGAAAGACGAGCGTAGGGTATCGTAGATCTGAACCCTAAGCAATGGCGAAAGGTGCCATGTATGCCGAGGACTTTCCGTACTTGCGGTCAACTACATACCCTGAAAACCACCTAGGTTGATGTTCTAACGATATCGTGACCTAGATATTTAATAATATGTGGAATAAAATCCTCTAAATGGGGATGCTTCTCCGTTGTGTTCGTCCGCGATTCATTTAGTCTGACTCTGGTCCTAAGGAATCGATCAATCAGATAACGACGGACAAGAACCACGCAGATTGGAACTACGCCATGAAGTGGGGCAGTAAATTTCCTTTAAATTTCAATGCTAGGACCGATCTAAATAAATCGGAAAGTCCGATAGAGATCGGAGAATCCGATACTGCAAACTCGCATCCACAAGTACGAACCTCACGCAGCTAGCGTGAAACACAATGGCGTGTTCGCGAATCGATTGCAAATCGCAGGAGGATAATAGATTCTGTATTGTTGCACACTGCGTTACGACGAGACTGATCCTTAAGAAATCAGGAGAAATTTAATGCTCATTTTTAGAACAATAATTGCTTAGATGAAGAGTGAAATGGCTGAGGTCATGTTGGTTAGTCACATGATCTGCCTTGCAGGTGCATTGTATGTCTTGTGTTCTCATTTGAGGCTGCGAGCCGAGAGCCCTCGAGAAGAGTCTAAACACCGCCATCCGGCGTCTGACGTTCAGCCATGGCAAAGTTCTCAAGCTGTCCGGCATGGGTTGACACGGTCCAATAGTTGGGATTTGCACTGGCCAATGGCAACAATCAAACTTTATTTCCAGCTCACGTTAATTCGATGAGTCAATACGAATATCTGGGCAATTGCAGACACATTATTTCAATTTGTATGGAACTTCGCCAACAAGTGATGCACCGTCAATAGAACCCGCTTCGACGCTCAAATGCTATTTCTTTGCATGTGGACGGCAAACTATCCCTGAGACCCTTTGATTTTGCCTAGACACTCGCCGCAGGCGCGCCACCGCTACCAGCGTCTTCCGTAATAATTCGATAAAGCTCTGGGGCGAAACACGCGGCCACCTTCTGGTCCCCTCTATCATTGAAGTGGACACCATCCCTAGTATCAGCGGACGCATCAAATCCTGTGAAGCAGTCTACCACAGTGACCGGGGACTCTGGTGTCGACTTCGCTGCCGCCCAAGGAGGAATTGCCACATCGAGCGGCCTGACGTCTGTGAGCGTCGCCGGTGGGATTTGTGCGACCTAGAGTTTGACAGTTGTCAGTCACTCCTAACATAATATATTAGCACAAGGCCTTTGGGTAAGACTTACAACTACCTGTACGTTCGGGTTATCTGCTCGCATTTGATCAACGAGCTTCCCGAATGCGGCGGTTATTTTAGAAGGGTCCCCTCTGAAAGCCTATCCATAGTTAGTGTCTGTTTCCTTTCTATAAGTAGGATATGGGATGAACCCAGCATACCATATCATTGACTCCAAGCAGGATCATCACGACATCAGGGTGCAGTGCGGCCAAGATAGGAGGAAGCTTATTTTGGTCCCACGGAGCCCCGCCTATGTTAGGCCCCGACTGTGCTGCTGTTGCCTTGATTGCCGGATAGCCTTCGTGGCCCCCATTGTCTCCGCACGTGGATCGCTGAGTGCCCACGAACTGGAAATTTTCTGCCCCCGCAGTCCTCAGCTCCTGCGCGAGCACACCCCTCCAACACGTCTACACGGATGATTATTTAGCAGAGTTAAGGAGAAGCATCTAGAAGAGCACCCACTATCGCTGTTGTTGAGTCTCCAAGGGGCATAATCTTCAGCTGTGCAAAAGCTAGAGGGAAGAAAAGAGCGCAAAGGCTGAACCAAACAGCTGTACGAGCCATCTTGTGTCGTATATTCGTCGATGCGCGACGAGAACTCAAGTGTGTTTAGAGTATCATAGCAAAAGGGAGAATGGACCGCGATGATTCACTTATATACATCGAGGCTGGCCTGCAGCCTTTCGAATCCTCTTTCATTAAACTAATCGAAAGCCCTTTTTGATTCGGCTCTGATGTTGCCTCGGACCATTGGCAACAATCTCCATCTCGGAATTTCCGATTAGGGTTATGGTCATATCGTCTATCAAAATCAAAGCCATAGTAACACTTTTTCTGCAGTTTCGGAAGACTAAAAACATGCATAATTAATCTATATCCATCCATGAATCGTCTGGGTATTTATATAAAAGGATAATGGCCACCCTTGGTCTGTTATCGATTTGAACGCTATGTTCTTTAAGTTCAGACACCATGGCGAAATCACTCGTTTGGCTACTGTTTCTGTCTTCCCTCGTTTGCCATGTCTTTGCAGTGGTAAGGATCATGCCATTGGGTGACTCTGTTACTGCAGGAGTAAGTGTGCAACACTTTATGTAAAGCTTCTGCTGACAAGGAAAAACGAAGGGCTGCTGGCGCCAGGTTCTCTGGCAGAATCTTGCTCAAAGCGGCTTGGAAGGGCAATTCAAGTTCGTCGGTACACAAAAATCACTCTTTTCCTGCCCAGGCGAATACGATCTGGAACACGAGGGTCATGTTGGCTATGAAGCAATCGGAATTGCCAGCAAAGGCCAGCTTAGTGGCTGGCTAAACCAGGTCAAGCCTGTTGACATCGGCATGATACTTTTAGGCACGAACGACGTGGTATGCAAATGTAGCGGTGGGTAGAAACAAAATATCACTAATTAAGCTATAGTGGCGTGGAAGGAGCGTAGTGGATGGTGAGGCGGCATTCACCAAGCTAGTGGAACAGTTCCGTACTCAGAAGCCCACGGTTAGAATTCTGGTCAGTTAAAGATCTCTAATCAATGATTGGGCAAAACAGCTAATCAAGGTATTATTAGATAGCACAGATCATGAACTTGCAGCCCAGAGGCGTAAATTGCGGTAGCACATGCCCACAAGCTGTTTCCGCATGGAACGAGATGATAGCGGCCGTGGCTTCGAAGCTAAACACTCCTCAATCCCCAGTTATCGCTGTTGACTGTTTCACCGGGTTTGATATTGCGACCGATACACAGGACGGAATACACCCGAATAGTGGCAGTGGGACACAGAAGGTGGCGGCATGCTGGCAGGAGCCACTCGAGAAAGAAATTCGCGCGGTCATTGCAGCTGAGGGTGGTAAGTCAAGCTTCATATCCGAGTATATGTAGAGAGCTTCTAAATTCGCTTAGATGGCGTTAGTTAAAGATATTCTCTCTCAGCATAAGGGAGAAGAAAAGGCTTTCGGGATTAGAGGTTCTAAGATCCGTATAGCGAATGTTCAGAGATTTCATGGAATCGACTCAGAATAATGTTTGATTGCACTTCCCGTAACTTTACACCAAAATCATGACGAATTCTTGTTGTGATCTTATCATGGGGTTTGGCCACTGGCAGAGAGGAGTGTCACGGTGGGGTGAGAGAGAGAGAGAGAGATTCATACGCCCGTCAGGCCTCTCTGCGAGGCCCATGTGTCACGGTGGGGTGCGAGCGTTAGCATTAAGCAAGTAAGGACAGAGGCATCTCCAAGTCATGTGCTTACGTCACGTGACTCCTTCCTAGCATTGTACTTAGCACGCATACCAACGTCCTCTTGTTCCTGATTCCTTAAGGATCAGTCTCTAGTCATAAGGGGCACACACCCTTTTCTATATATTTTCTACTCACAAGCTACTCGCTGACTCCTCATCTGATTCCACCCCTGTGTGCTCTGACAGTTATTATATATTTAGGTATGTCGGCGAAGAGTATAACTGTAATTAGGGTAACTTGTAAGCTGCCTTCTTAGCAACCATAATGATGTCTATACAAGCGACAAAACGATTTCCCATACACTGTGCATTACTTCTCCCGATGTAGAGATTGTTTTGGTGTATGCGGGCTCTGCTCATCTTGAAGGCCCACAGAACCGTCAATGCGGCTTGCGGACCATTTCTAGCGTTAGTGTAGATTCGGCTGCGTTGGCATATGTCCGATCCTTGGTTTGCATGGAAGAGTGTCCTGGAAAATCATACTGGTCTTTACTGTCTTTGACTCACGACTAATAGACTTAACCGAGCTGCCGAAAGTCGCAAGACATATCCTGGGTACCTATCCTAGAGGGTGAGCGAAAGTCTAAAGCAGCCTGAGCCTTAACTGAGCCATTGCTGAGTCTCACCGAGAGCTACAGAGAGCACATTCTAAGTTCTACCGCAAGCATGTCACGAAAGACGGCTGCTGTGTCAGCAAATCTACTCGATGAGGCAATAAAGCTACATCAACGCTCGAGTCCCGCAAGTCACTTCAAACACCTCCGTCTCCTGGTCCTAGTGCTTCCAACGAGTAGGCGACGAGTAGTAGTAGGAGACCGCAGAGCCAGGACGAAGCTGCACCTTTTGTACGTTGCGTGGAAGTGTGTTAATGACTGGTTCATACCCTGGCTACGCACGGCGACGCGAACGGGTGGAAAGCGATGTACCTGTGATGGATCAGAGGTCCGCAGACCTGGATGCCTTGTGGCCCTGTGGCCCGTTTGCTCTGTAAACACCAGAACAGATAAACGCCTCGCACA
>NW_022985120.1:0-25172 GCF_010015585.1 Eremomyces bilateralis CBS 781.70 | reverse complement strand
TAGAGTCCATACCGGGTTCGAAAGGCTGTCTTCCACTCGTCTCCTTCGGCTATTCTGATCTTGTTGAAAGCTGCGATGATGTCTAGCTTCGTGAACCATTTTGCTTCGCTTACTTGGCTCAGGGTTTCCCTGATCAGAGGCAACGGGTAACGATCCTTCCTCGTTCTCTCGTTAAGACCTCGATAGTCGACGCAGAATCGGAGGCCACCCCCTGGCTTCGTGACGAATAAGACAGGGGCCGCTGCTGGGGAATGGCTGACTCGAATAAAACCTTTCTCGAGGAGCTCGGTCAAGGTTTTCCGTAGGACAAGTAACATTTCTCTCGACATGGAATAGAGCGGTCCCCATGGCGCTTCCATTTCTTTCCCATCTTGGTCCTTAAGTAGTTCAATCCGGTAGTCAACCCTAGGTCGGGAAGGGGGGAGTTTGTCTGCTTTCATTCGATCAAACACGTCTTTAAGATCCATAAGATCCGGGGGAAGGTAATCTTCGATCTTGACTTCTTTCTTCCCTTGTAGGGCTTTCTCGATATCAGCCATCGATACTGCGAACACTCGTGTTGGTTCTTTTCTGTACTTCTTTGTGGCGTGCGCGAAGGACACCGATGAAATCTGTCTGATCTCTTTCGTAAACTTCCGGAGTTTAGGAGTGTCTAACTGCTTAACGGAGACGCCAGTTCTTTCGATGTACAAAGTCCCCGTCTGTGCGTTCGTGTAGGCTCGTTCGTTCTCTAGCCAAGGAGTGCCTAGGATCATCTAGTGCTCTCCTGCTATCTTGGGGATAATATAAAGGAAAATCTTCCCCGATGGTGTTCGTGCTAATTGAGACCCTCCAATATCTAATGAATCCAGTATTACACACTCTGTGATCTTGTTCTTTAATAACTCTTCGAATCCTGATACCCCGATAGGTTCAGGGAGGGTAAACCTGTCAAGCTTTAATCGCCTTACAACTCTTTCTTCGATCAGTCTATAAGATTGCGACCCATTATCGATCAGGGTAAGGACGTTGTGTTGCTTGTTCACGTATGCGGGGATAGTAAAAAGTGTTCCTTCCATGTTAAATGAATTCCATTCATTTATCAACTTATTGTAGACTTTTCCATCCTTAGGCCCTAGGCGCCGACTTTCGGCTAGGGCATCTCGTTTTCCGATTCCGTCTCTTCTGCTTGTCCTTACTCATTGTTCTGGGAAGTTAACAATACTGGTTGGGGCTTTTCCGTAAGAATTCCATTCGTGAAAACTCCGCTCGTCTGGGTTCGTCGAGGGGGAGGTGTATAGTAGCATTGGAAGGAGCGATGCCCTGCGTTTCCACAGGTGAAACAGACTCCTGCGGCTTGTCGTGCTTGGAATTCTTTGGAATTGATTGGGCGCCCTTTCGGACGGTTGTCAGGATTCGGGTGTAAGGAGCGCGACGGTCGGTTCTGCGTCAAGGCCTGAGCAGCTTGCGTTTGAGTGACACGCGTTGTCCAATCCATTGCGTCCGGATTAGCCGGGGATGGTGCGGGCGCTAAGACTTGGACTTGCGGTGGGGTCGGGACCGTAGGCGTTGAAGATGGTGGTCGGTATTGCGATCGTGACGTACCTCCGTGGTTTCTAGGAACCCATCGAGAGGTTGAAGCGTGAGCTGCTTCAGAGGCGTAGTGGGCCGTATAGAGTATATCGACGAACTTATCATAGTTGCTGAAATCAAGACCCGCGATAGTTGCAGGGAGAATGAGTTGTCGCATCTCACTGCTCAGCTTTTCTTGGAGAACGTTGATTTTAGTTCGAGCATCTTGGTAATCCATCTGAGCCTCGGTCTGGAGTCGTTGGTGTTCTTTCATAAACTCTGGAAACGGCTTATTGACTTGCTTTAGGCGAACGAATTGAGAATAAGCACGTTCAGCCTCATATTCGTCTCGATATCTCGAATCTAGGAAAGCCACAAATTTCTCTACATCCTGGGAAGCCGTGTTCCTGTCCCTCCATTGCGTAGCAAACAGCGCGGGTTCTCCATCGAGGAAGGCACAGATATAGGCAATTGCGGTTACGTGATCATGAGCGACAAGATGTCCATCCACTTGAATCTTGTTTTGCATCTTTGCTCTCCAAACTTTGTACTTCTTCTTGTCTCCCTCGAATCTCGTTGGTTTCGGGAGTTTCTGATTCCTGTCCCTAGCTAGGGTCTCAGTAGGGGTCTCTGGCTTAGCGGCTTCCTTAGGAGCGGTAGCTTCGCTTTGGACTTTTTTTGTTTGCGGTGTCTTGGCCTCTGTAGCCTTTCCTAGAGCTAACTCTAGCTGTTATATCTTTTCTGCCATGGTGGCCATCATGGCTGCCATTTCCGTTTTCTCTTTATTCGTGAACGTATTCGTATTCCCTGTCGGTGGACCCGGTGGACCCTGGGGCGGTCCTTGGTCTTGATCCATAGCATCAGCCATTATGCCGATACTGATCTCTGATCCTGGTTCTTCTATTTCTAGGTTCTAGCTTGTTTCGGCCGATTTCCGAAGTTGGCAGCATGAGCGAGCGTCTTTCAGAAAAGGAATGAGCAATTCAAATTGTCATGGGCCCAAACCACGAAGGATTTGGTAAGCTGGTAACGCTGTTGAATTGCTAAAGAGAGAAGGAGAAGATCTCTCTCACTGCGATCTGCTATTTACATCTGTGGGCAAACGGTCTACCTATCCCTTCTGCCTTAGGCCGCAAGGCCACAACACACAGACTGGGCGAAGCCCAAGACTGTCACAAGACCAGCCATTTTTCTTGATCTTTTGACAACTTTTGCAACTTCTCGGCCCCTTTTTGATGGGATTCGGTGCCCTTTTAGATATGTTCTTAGAGAGTAGAGTACTTAACGCCATAAGCCTCCGCAAATTTGTGAATCGATGGGAATTCTCGATCTCAAAAAGCTTATATAGCTTCAGCAATTGCACTTTCATTTATAGGAGGCATATTGAAAAAGAATCCATCGTTGTTGGATTTATTTGCGTTATCAAATTAGTCAGTCTCGACAATCAGAGTGAAGTCTCGACCATTAGAGTCCGTCTTAACCATCCGAGCCAGACTCAACGATCGGACTCAGTCAGGCGCAAGGTCAGAATCCGGCAGTGTCTGCGGACGCGAAGTGGACGCCGCGGAGCGTGTAGTTTTATAGTTCGTTCCAATCATATCACAGGGGCTAAAGCGGGGGGGCCGATCGCGATGTCGACGAAGGCGTGTCAACGACGGCTGTGGTTGAGGGGGACAAATCACGTGAAACTCACGTGAGAATCATGTGATTTAAGGTTGGGTTGTGATTTTGTGTCTGTCCCTCGTGCGTCTACAAGGACCTTACGGAACTACGTTCCTCCAGGCACTGGCCTATTTTATTTTGAAGGGACCAGAAATGGTCCCCTAATATCCATTCATGGTACATATTAAACAAGAGATGCGAACCCGCAAGCGGGTATCGCTCAAAGAGAGCCTGGAGGAACGAAGCTAGAGTTTACAGTTTTCGAATGTCCTTTAAAAAAAGCGCTCGAATTATATTCACATAAGCATCACAAAAGGCTTGTTATTCCATTGGGGTTCTGGGGAGGAAGAGAACTGAATTTGATACGTATGTCAGAGGTCTAGGTCGACCAATTTAGTACCCATAGGACTACCACCCGGGTGCCAATGAAAGAGAAAAGGATAGACGGGTTTCCCGAGCCAGCCGCGTTGACCGTGCCAGCATAGGAGCTGCTTAAATCGACCAAAGCGCAGCAAAAAAGTCTGTCTCGCGAGAGAGAGCGGATGATCTAAGGGATCTAGGGGCCGGTCGGAGAGAGTACTGTTGAGTCTAGGCCGGACGTCCGTTTCACCGCTGCCGACAGAGAAAGCCTAGGAGGGGATACCGGCCCGTCTATGAATATCCAGCTCGGCCCCTCTACGTCGTTCTCTGCGGCAGGGAAGCAATTAGTAGAGGAGTCGTTCCCCTTAAACCGAAAACAGAGTATCGCACTTCGACTAATCTATCGCCAGCTAGACCGGATCTACCGTAACGAACCCGGAGTTCCCTAGCTCTTCTAATTTATCGGAGGCGAGGGCGGTACGGGAAAATCACGAATTATCGGAGCGGTCATAGAGCTGTTCGCGAGGAAGGGGATCTCGTACCGCCTGCTGGTTATAGCGACCTCGGGAACGGCGGCAGCCAATATTAATAGGGTCACTATCTATTCCGCGTGCGGATCCTCGAAAAACACGACTCGGTCGGTGGGTCGGAGTGCGAATCTGGAGAGTTTTGCGCCGAGCAGTTTAACCAGTCTCCGTATCGATAGACGAAGCTAGGCCGAGTGGTAGGAAAAAGTCCTACTTATTATCGACGAGATTAGTATACTGGGCGCTCGGACGCTATACGTAGTAAACGAACAGCTAGGCCGGCTGCGAGGGTGTATAGACGACTTTGGCGGTATCCCGATTGTTGTCTTCTGCGGGGATTTCTACCAGTTCCGTCCGGTCTAGGAGCGGTCGATCCTTCTCCCTAGCCATACGACTACGTGGACCGACGATACATCGTTCGGAGCAGAGCAGAGGCACCAGTACGATAAGGCGCACGCGCTATAGAACAAATTTACTACGGTCGTGATGCTCGACGAATAAGTCCGTACGGCCGGAGACCTACGACTATAGTAACTCCTTAGGCGGATCCGGCACGGCGTACAAGATCGGTCCGATATGGATTTCCTAAACGAAGCGTGCTACGAGGAAGGTCGACGTATCCCATGGGAGTCCGGCATTACGGCCATCACGCCGCTGAATCGGAACCGCTGGAATCTGAACGTCGAAGCCATGCTGTCCTTCTAACGCCAAAGGCAAGGCGTGCTTCGGATTTTTATGTCCGAGCATAAGTAGAAAGAAGGCCAGCCTACGGAGGAGGAGGCCCTGATGCTGTTGAGTTAGGGGGACGACAGCGCCGTCCCCGTCCCCGCCATCTTCATGTTCGTCCCCGGATGCCCATCGCCGTGAACCAAAACACCTACCAAGGCCTGAAGCTGGTCAATGGCGCCCGCTATACGGCGTTAGACGTCGTCCTCGAGCAGACATTCCCCGGGCATCGCGTCAACGCCGATACTATGCTCCACTTCGGGCCTCCGGCCGGGATCGTGCTGGCGTCCGAGACGATAAGAGACTACGACTTCGTCGGCATACTAGCCGGCACTATCCTCCTAACGCCCGTCAGCGTTAAAATCGATTGCTAGAAAAAGCGGCCGTAGTAGAAGCACGACGTTAGCCGGCGAGGATTACCGTGCGCAGCGGCGTTCGCATGCACGGATTATAAGGTACAAGGCAAGACGTTAGACCGAGTGGCGCTAGAACTTCGCGGCGCGAGGACGACGAACGTCGATGGCCAGGCCGTTCCTAGTTAATGCGATGCCTACGGGCTGTACGTGTAACTATCGCGCTGCCTATCGCTAGATGGGATTATACTCCTGTCTCGAGCGCGGGAAGGGACATTGTCGGTAATCGAGTGGCCGATAACATAGTCGCGGCCGAGAATAGGCTAGAACGGCTGAGCGAGGGAACGATTCGAGACGCGGAGCGTTAGGATTAGTCATCCGAGGAGGGACACATGATATACTAAGGGGAAGCAAATGCGGCCTAAATATACTAAGCAAATTGGCAAGCGGATGTAATAGTCTTGGCCTGTTCCAGTCTGTGTGAACGGCCTGCGGCCTAAAGATGTAATTTAGCGTTCCTGAGCAGAGGAGATCTTTATACTCTTTCTTTGTGACAAGAGCTAGGTTTTGGCCAGTTCGTGTTAATGGCCTTCCGGCCTTTGTTGACCTTCAAGCTTAAAAGATGCAATTTAGTACTTCTGAACGGAGGAGATCTTTCTTCCCTCTTCAGTAATTTAATAACGTTCAAGCCTATCAAATCCTTTGCGATTTGGGACTATGACAGCGGAGCGCAAATAGAGCGAGAGACATTGAAACCCGACCCTTTGTGACATTGATCGCTTAACGATGGGGAGACTTTGCCTTTTTTTTCCTCGCATCACTCCTCTTTTCCTCGAGTCTTTATGATCGGAGTCAGTCTCGACGGTCGGAGTTAGTCTTAACGACCGGACTTAGTCAGGCGCAGAGTCAGAATCCGGCGGTGTCTGCCGATGCGAAGTGGACGCTGTGGAGCGTGTGTAGTTTCATAGTTCGTTTCAATCATATCATACGGGCTAAAGCGGGCGGCGACGGCGATGTCGACGAAGGGAACGAAGGAATGAATGAATTCCTACTCCCTCCAGCCAATCGCTCTAGTCGATGTGGGAAACTTGCTGACTGATATATACATGTCTGGGCATGCCATTTGGATTGTCGACGAAGGTTGGGGACTTGGGGTAGGAGGAGTACAAACCACGTGAAACTCACGTGAATATCATGTGATTTAAGGTCTAGTTAGACAAGGGTAGACGCGAACCGCCAAGCGGTTCGCCCTAACAGAGCCTTGAGGAACGAAGCTCGAGTTGGCGATTATGAATTCCAAAAAACGCCACTCGAATTATTCACAGAAGCATCACATTGGTTGGAATGGAGGATGTTTTGGAAACGTTCAGTCGCAGCCGGTGTTGATTGGCGTCGCACAGATTATTAGGAGAAAGTATGGTGGGAGGGCGGCTAGTCTTACTATACCGTATCTAGACAAAGGGAGATCATTGACTTTGATATATGTCACAGTTCTGGATCGACAGATTCAATATCCATAAGCCTATCATTCGAAAGGTAACGAAAAGAGAAAACTAATTCACGCGTTTTTGTGATTGTAACCAAATAATCTCAATCTATGTCGTGACGTTTCTGTGCTAGGTGCCGTCACGTCTATGTACACATCATCGGATGGTAGCTTACGAGGAGTTCTTTGTTTCTACTGGTACTTCCAATTTTTTAGAAGGACGACAGTTGCGACGCGGCCGAAATCCACTGTCAGAGCTCCTAGGTGGATTAGATATGTTCGAGGAGTCGTCCAGCTGCGTAGTGGTAGAGAGAGAAGAGGGAGTAGGTTGTGAGTCTGTAGTGCGGTCTGTATGCGGTCGATCGAGTCCACGTGGCGTCGAGTCCGATGGAGTTAGTATTTCTATGGCCGGGTCCAAGAGACGCGGTTTTTTCGAAGGAGTCGATAGAGCAGGGCGGCCTTCCCAACGATCGAGTCGTTTCGACGATGGAGTAGTGATAGGGGTCGGGGTGAGTCCAGTGGACGTAGGCTTCGGCAAGAAGGCCAGATCCAGGACTCGGAGGGCCAGAAGGTTGGTATCAGATGTGCGACCGGCCACTTTGGCGGTGAGGCTGAGGAAGGATCCTGCCTGAGGGGTCTTTACTTTTTGCCAGCGTTTGGAATCTTCGAAGAAGCAGGCCATGGTGGATGGAACGGACGTAGATTTGGAGACGTCATAAACGGAGGTTTCAATCATGAAGTAGCGGGCGTGCGCTGTGTCTAGCGAGTGGTCGTTGCGAGACGGCACCGAGCCGACGACGGTCACCATAGGACACCATTGTTCTGGTAAACGCTGGCGGTACTCCTCGAAGTCAGCGACGTTACCTGGGTGTCTGGACCGGTTAAATCGAGTCATAATAGGAGTATAGCTAGACGTACCTCATCAAACTCAATGCCTGGACGCTAAGTTCCAACGTATTGTCTGGGGACTGGGTCGTGAAAAAGCGACCGTCAGCGTAGAGGAAGGCGTTAGGGACAAATTGTTCCCGTTGGTCTCGGGTCAGATACGCACGAATTCGCGCGCGAATAGGCTCTACGATGATGTCCGGAGTATAGAAGTTGTCTTCGCAGAAGATATTAACGTCGGTATAGATCTCAACGTGATTAGGTGAGACTTCTCGAGTCGGGTCATCCGTTACGGCGTCAATAAAATCACGGATATGAATAATATTCGAGAGGGAGGGTAGTCGAGACATGCTTAGTAAATAAAATTTCGGGAGTGGCACGATCGGGAAAAGAAATGAATTCGATTTCCGCAAATCCGGCAAACTGAAGCTAAAGAGAAGAGAAGAAAAAGGAAGCAGACTATTCTACATATCGTGATATTTATATGCTATACAGTGTTACACAACCTGTTGGCGTTGATGCCGGAAGCGGTCGTGAAGCGTATAAACATCTTATCGTATAAAGTACGGAATGGAAGTGTGAAATAGAAATAGAGAATGGAAGTATAGAATGGAAGTGTGCTTTGTCTCGGGGGGATATCTGGGAAACGCAGGGTGGTAAGAGCATCGATGTTAACGGTATCGAGATGGAAGTCTATTGTTATGGTCGAGAGGAGTACAAGATAAGGAGGTGGAATGGAAGTGTGGAACGGAAGTGTGCTTTGTCTCGGGGGGGATATCTGGGAAACGTAGGGTGGTAAGAGCATCGATGTTAACGGTATCGAGATGGAAGTGTATTGTTATGGTCGAGAGGAGTACAAGATAAGGAGGTGGAATGGAAGTGTGGAACGGAAGTATGCTTTGTCTCGGGGGGGATATCTGGGAAACGTAGGGTGGTAAGAGCATCGATGTTAACGGTGTCGAGATAGAAGTTCATTGTTATGGTCGAGAGGAGCACAAGATAAGGAGGTGGAATGGAAGTATAGAACGGAAGTGTGCATTGTCTTAAGGGGGAATGTCCGGGAAAAGCAGGGCGGTAAGAGCATCGATGTTAACGGTGGCTAGATGTAAGTCTATTGTTATAGTCGAAAGGAGCACGAGATAAGGAGGGGATGCCAACTTTGTTCAGCAGTTATAGCGAAACTAAAGGCAAAGAGGGGTTAATCGATCGATCGACTCCTACACCCAATTAGGCCATTATAGGTTGGCCAATTACATAGGAAGGGAAAGAGGGGAAGGACGAATATACGAGAGACAAGTATTGAATGACGGTACTATGATGGAAAATGTGGGGATGCGGCGCGGGAAGGGGGATCGTGACAAGCTGTGGGTGTGCCGCTTTTCGAAGGCGGATTTGTGAGATATGAGTTATAGAAGACGGCGGAGGATACGCGCGACGGGTGATACGTCGGGGACGGTCGAAAACGGTAGATTGATAGGCTGATTGACCAGTTTCGTTGAATTCCAGGCGAAGGATCCAAGCTTCATGTTGGGGGGAACTATGTCGGCAACCGAACAGGGTTAAGCGGTGAAGTGTGCGACGTTGACGGAGTAAAATCACTGGCGGAGCGGTTTCAGGGATTTATAACGTAGGTAATATCCCAAGAGCTGATGGGTTCGGGGGAATGCTGTTCTGTAGATCTATTAGTCGACGTTCTAATATGATATTTTGTACATTGTGACGAAAATTCGGAATTTAGAAAGGCCAGCATTGCGAACCGATTCGAAACTTGGTATGGAAGGACACGATCAAGGATCGGAGGGTCTGTCTGATCGGCTCCGTCGCTTAGACGAGCGCGTTCGAGAGAATATAGCGCGGGTGGGTTTCGATATACGAACATCTACAGATATCTTCGAAGAGATGTAGAGGGAGTTTGAACAGGGTCGGGCAGCTAGAAACCCAGTACGGAGTAGAGATTCCAGTATCCAGAGGGATACTCGGCGGCTGCAGAGGGGAGAGGGGAGAGGTTCGTCCGCAAGCAGCGCCGTTGCAATACCAGGAGCACCCTTTGGGGGGCCTCCTACCGGACAGAGTGGGAACGAATCGAGCAGGGCGGAGGAGAATTCGGTCCTGCGAGCGAGTCGTGGGTCTTCGCTGGGTGTCGTCGACCGGTACCATGCTCTCAATCGGCAGAAGGTGGAGCTGGCAGGTTTAGGGCCGCCCACCGTCACTAGTATGGTCGACACTGCACAGAGGGCGCACGAGATGGCGAGGGTCGCAAGAGAGCCAGGGTCGAGAGGCGCTATTGATGCATCGGCGCTCGCAGGTTTAGGTATTCGAACGTCAGCGGACATTGGCGAAGCATTCCAGACAGAGTACGAACAAGCAAGAGCAGATAGGGAGACCCGCCAGCGGCGGCATCGGAGGTCGAGAGCGACGTCGTCCAACGAAGTCGTTGGCGGTACTGGGCACGATCCGAGAGAAACCAGTACTTCTTTCGCGGCGAACCTCCCTCGGTTGGCGCCGAAGAGGCCCGGGTCTAGTATGACCAGTGAGCCGTTGCCACCAAAACGCGCCAGAAGAACGGATCGTCGGGAGTGGAGTGAAGAAGAACAGGTACAAGAGCTGGAGGGTATTATATGCGAATTAGAGGACGAATTTGCTGAGAAAGAACGGCTCTCTTATGAGCAGGAATGGTGTACGCCGATCCCGACTTCCATTAAGGTTAGCACCGTCCAGGACTTCTACAAAGCGTTCCATGATATCGATACCTTGCCAATCCTGACCTGCATGTTTTGTTATCGCAAGTACGGTCGGGCCGAACTGGTGGACGTGGCGTGGGACCAGTAGATGGCCAGTCCCATCGAGAAGCGTGAGGGTTCGCCCTTCCAATGCGTTAGGTGTTTCCCTATCGGTGAGACAATCCGTGGGTATGCAGATTGTGTACGGCACCTAGGGAGAGACGGTTTATCTCTAGCCGCTCAGTTGCACGACCGACTCGGATGCGAGCATATATACCCCGACGAGTTGAAGGATCTAACGCCGATCGAAGAGAAGCTTATCGCGCTGAACTCGTGTTACGGCTTTATTACGAAGTACAGCATCCCAGAGGGACCGAGGCAGGGTGTAACATATACGAGGCATGTGAAGGGCCACATTACCGTCTTTCCCAACAACGTTCAGGAGCTAGTGGCCAACGTCCTCCCCCATCCGCTACTTACGGTGATGGATGAGATTCACGTGTCCTGGCATGGGCCGGAGAAACCAGCGCCGAGCGATCTATCGGTCCTCCTATCGGTTCGGCGTCGGGTGGTAGAGAAGGCACTAGTATGGTTGAAGCGACATAACCCGCTGTATAGGCACATTGAGATTGACGGAGCGAAATTAGATAGTTGGGAGACGCCCTCGCACGGGGTACCGTCTCAGGTGTATGAGCGGTTAAAACGGGACGAGCCGTCGGCGCAGGAGAAGGCGCGAACCGGGCAACTAGTCCCATCGACAGAGCGTGGCCTAGAAGAGGACGAGAGCGTAGATATCCGAGAAGTCCTAGCCACGCTCGGTCAAGGGCACGATGTCGAGGTCGGCCAGGATGTGGTAGGCGGTCTAGGACCGAGCGATGGTGACGATGGGAATGGGGACAGGGTCCTCGACAATGCTGCAGCCCCGCTTCACGAGAACAGTTCGTCTGGCATGTTCGCTCTTGATAGGGGCCCGGATATCGCGGATAGGGAGAAGTTACGGTACGTTCGTGACGCGCTAGGTCAACAGGATGCTAGCAATAAAAGGCGGGGTAGAACAGCGGAAGTGCGGCGTGGGAACACCTCCGAGCCGTACATTGTGGTGTCTCGGGGCGAGGACTTCGCCGATTCTTTAGACGCACGGTTCTTCGCAAAGACGTTCCCGACGCTATTCCCAGTCGGTCGTGGAGGCCCACGCCAAGCGGACGAGAGCATAGAGGATGTGACCGGAGCGATGGATGTCGGCGTCGAAGCGGGGGTCAGGGTGCGGGGTCTTATACGATCGCGGAACATGAGCCTAGAGGCGTGGGCCAAACTGGTGCTCCAGCGCCATGGCGGTCGATTTGCGTCACACCATATCTTTGCCTTCCTCGTTTTCAATGTGGGGGTCCGGTCAAGGAATCGCCGCGTTAGCATGGTGAGCGTGACGAGGAAGAATTTCGCCGAAGTCGAGCGCATCGTCCGTTCGCTGAACCCGGAAAGGCTCGAGGCGGCGAAGGCTGAGCTAGAGGCGTCGCGGAAGACGAGCGACGAGGCGGTCAACCAGCTCTTACGGAGCCTGTCGCTATACGGATTTCGCCAGCCGATGTCGAGGGAGAGTCGTTTAAACATGCGGCGGAAGATCCAGTCCCTCATCATTCGGGACGGTATTCCGGCTATCTGGTTCACGTTGAACCCGAACGATATCACTAATCCGATCAAGCTCCGGCTCGCGGCGTATCGGACCCGGGATCCAGAGGAGGCGGAGGCGTTCTTAACGAGCCTAGACCTGGCGTATAAACGGGCACGATTAGCCATCTCGGACCCGCTCAGTTCAGCAATATTCTTCCACCGGGAGATCTCCCTATTTTTCGAGCACTATGTGAAGACCGGGAAGGATTCGGTATTCGGGCGTATTAATCGGTATTTTGGGGCCGTAGAGACCAATGAGCGCGGCGCGCTCCATGTCCACGGACTTCTCTGGCTCCAGGGAAACATGGAACTGAGTTCTATCCTACAAGATCATAATAGGGAGGATCAGGTAGCCTATCAGGAGAGGGTCGCTCAGTATGTAGACAGTGTTTTTACTGAGGTATGTTCGCCGCCGTATAGTAAACCGCGTACAGCAAAGATTGTCTAATGCGAGGGCTGACGATGCAGGATCTGGACCACGAGGCCTTCTGTGCCGTTCGGGCAGAGCGATCGGTAACGTCCGACATATCGCCGCTACTAGAGAACCGCGAGCAATTTGGCGCTGCGTTTGACGAGGAGGCCAACTTCTGCGCCGGTGCTACTCAGATCCACACCCATAGCCCGACGTGCGTGAAATACTCGATTCAGGGGCAGACAAAGAAGAATCGGGACCTATGCCGGTTTAAGGCGCCGTAGAGATTGGTAGAGAGGACGGCGTTTACCGATAGCGGAGTATTGCAGATTCGGCGGTCTCATAGCATGGTGAATCGATGGAACCAGGCCATGGCGGTAGGACTGCGACATAACCATGATATCTCGTTCATTGCTACGCAGTGTAAGACCATGGCCCTGGTATTTTACGTGACCAACTATGCAACCAAAGTCGAGGATCCGGTATGGAAACGGGTGGCCGCGGCGGCAGAACTCTTCCCCCCCCAAGACAACGCGATGGCGGAGCGGCAGGTGGATACCACGGGCGGTCCTGCAACGAACAACGGTGTTGAGAACCGAACACGGCAATTTTTAATGAGGGTTGCGAACCGGATCTTCACGGAGCGGGCATTATCGCAGGTCGAAATCATCGCTCACCTGCTCGGCTACCCAACGGAATTTTCGAGCAATGACGCCTGGACGTTTCTTAACGTTTCTTCCCTTTACTGGCATATTTTCCGCCGATGGCGGCACTTGCGATGCGAGAGTGGCATAGATACTCTAGACGAGTCGGTCGAGGAGACGGTGCTCTTACACGAGGCGGGAGAGAGAATCTCTCTGGTGCAGGCATACCCGTACCGTGGCCAACTTCTGCAAGGGCTATCGCTCTACGACTATATGTCGGTCGTTAAGTTGAAGCGAAAGGGCGAGGGCGTCGGCGCGCGGGGGGAGGTACAATTAGATAGTGCCTGGCCTCTGTCACAGTCGTGGGTGCAGGTGCTGCGAAAGCCCGGCGAGCACGCGATGGTCTGTTTCGACGGCTACCTGAGCAGGAACCTGAGTGACGAAAGCGAGGTCTACTATAAGAGGTATGTATATTCATGTGCAAGAGAGAAGCAAACGATGCGCAGGAAGGGTTGACTTTTTGGGGGCAAACGTAGAGCGGCTGTTCAGCATCTTGCCATCTTTGTACCGTGGGAATCGTTCTTGTTCGAGACATCGGGCGACATCAACGCTATCTGGGAGAATCGGAAGCAGGCCTTGCCTCGGAGGATGGCATTCGTCGCCGACAATATCCAACTCCTACACCGGTCGGCCGAAGATGCGAAGCGCGATGCCAAACAATGGGCTGCTATGTCCGGAGAGACGGATCCTCCCGTCGATACGGTCGAGCTAGAGGACAGGGATGACGATGGGGACGAAGGACCAAGGACAACGTATCGGTCCGACAGTCTCGGCAATGCAGTACGCCTCATCGACGTCTTACGGAACGCAATGGGAGCCAACCAGATCACGGCCGGCTCGAAAGAGATCTCGAGGACGGTAGAGCAAATGGGTCGATTCCAGCAAACGGCCTTAGGTTCTATGGACGAACTGCGCGCTACGACCATTCTCGAGCAAGGGCCAAGGACTCCTGGCACCCAAGAAGGCTGGTCTCCAGGGGCAGCGGTGGTAAGAGTGCCAGCACAGGAGATGCTCAAGTCGATCAAGGCGCAGCAAAAGAGCGCCTCCAGAGAGAGAGAGAGGAGGACCCAAGGGATCCAGGGCCCGGTCGAGAACGACGGAGCCGGGGACAGGTCCGCAGACTCTAGGGTGCCGAACGGTTTCGGAGAGCACGAGGTCCATTCCACGACGGCCGAGTCGGAAGGCCCGGCCGGGGGCAGGGGCGGGGGCGCAGGCCCATCTATGGGTATCCAGCTCGGTCCCTCCACGTCGTTCTCTGCGACAGGGAGACAGTTGGCGGAGCAGACGTTCACCTTAAATCGAAAACAAAGTATCGCACTTCGACTGATCTGTCGCCAGCTAGACCGGATCCGCCGCGACGAGCACGGAGTTCCCCAGCTCTGCCAATTTATCGGAGGCGAGGGCGGCACGGGGAAATCTCGGACTATCGGGGCTATCGCGGAGCTGTTCGCAAGTAAGGGGATCTCGCACCGTCTGCTAGTCACGGCGACCTCGGGAACGGCGGCAGCCAATATCAACGGGATCACTATCCACTCCGCCTGTGGATTCTCGAAAGCTACCGGCTTGTGGGGAGATCGGAGTACGGATCTGGAGAGATTCGCCTCGAGTAGCTCAGCAAGTCGCCGTATCGACGGACGAAGCCGGGCGGAGTGGCAGGAAAAAGACCTGCTTATCGTCGACGAAGTTAGCATGCTCGGCGCGCGGACACTGTACGTGGTAAACGAACAGCTATGTAGGCTGCGAGGGTGTGCAGACGCATTTGGCGGGATCCCTATCGTCGTCTTCTGTGGGGATTTCCACCAGTTCCGTCCGGTGCAGGAGCGGTCGATCCTGCTCCCCAGTCAGGCCGTTGCGTGGACCGAAGATAAATCGTTCCGAGCAGAGCAGAGGTACCAGCATGATAAAGCACACGCTCTGTGGACGAAGTTCACCACGGTGGTTATGCTCGACGAACAAGTCCGTGCCGCAGGAGATGCACGACTACAGCGACTCCTAAAGCGGATCAGGGAAGGCGTGCAAGAGCGGTCCGACGTGGATTTCCTGAACCGCATGTGCTACCGGGAAGGCCGACGGATCCCATGGGAGTCCGGCATCACCGTCGTTACGCCGCTGAACCGGAACCGGTGGAACTTGAACGTCGAGGCCATACTGTCGTTTCAAAGGCAACGGCAAGGGCAGCTCCGGATTTTCATGTCCGAACATAAGTGGAAAGACGGCCAGCCGACGGAGGAGGAAGCGCTCATGATGTTCCGTTACGGGGACGATAGCGCCGTTCCGGTCCCAGCCATCTTCATGTTCGTGCCTGGGATGCCCATCGTCGTCAATCACAATACCCACCAAGGCCTGAAGCTGGTCAACGGCGCCAGCTACGCGGCGTTGGACGTCGTTCTCGACGAGGCATACCCGGGCCATCGCGTCGACGCCGACACCATCCTCCACTTCGGCCCTCCGGCGGGGATCCTGCTGGCGTCGGAGACGGCACGAGACTTCCGTTTCGTCGGCATGCCGGCCGGCACCGTGCTTCTCACACCCATCAGTACCAAAATCGAGTGCCAGAGGAAGCGGCCATGGCAAAAGCACCACGTCAGCCGCCGCGGGTTGCCATGTACAGCCGCATTCGCCTGTACGGATTACAAAGTGCAAGGCAAGACGCTAAACCCAGTGGCGCTGGAGTTGCGGGGGACGCGGGTGACCAATATCGACGGCAAGGCGGTGGCCAGCCAATGCGATCCGTATAGCTTGTACGTGCAGCTGTCGCGCTGCCCGTCGCTAGATGGCATTATGCTCCTGTCCAAGGCACGAGAACGGGACTTCGTAGGCAATCGGGTGCCCGATAACATGGTCGCGGCGGAGGCCAGGCTAGAACGGCTGAGCGAGACGACCATCCAGGACGCGGAATCTTGGGACTGGTCATTAGAGGAAAGGCTCACAGCGCACCAAGGGGAACCAAATGTTTAAAATGTACCGAGTAATAGTCATCAGAGTAACTGAACTAGTGTTCGGAGAGGAAAGCAGCGAACCTGGGCGGATCTAGGACCGAAGCGGAGGACATATATTATTATTCAAGATTAGAGAGAGAGAGAGATTCATACGCCCGTCAAGCCTCTCGGCGAGGCCCATGTGGGGAACTACCTGGGCTGACTAATTACATACATTGGTGCCTTGTGGCCTTGTGCCCTTATTCCAGATTCGATTTGCTATATTAGGCACAAAGAAAATGACGGCACAAAGAAAATCGGGTCACGTGACGTATCACGTGAAACACACGTGATTTGGTCAAAACCCGTGAAAATCACGTGAAATTTGGTACCGTTGGAAAAGGGCGGCATAAACCTTGAGTTCCTCAAGGCACCTTGAGTTCCTCAAGGCAAAGTTTGTTGTCTCCCCTCGTGCGACCAAAGACCTTACGGAACTTCGTTCCTCCAGGCACTTCGTTCCTCCAGGCACTTGGTAATCGCAGACCTTGCGCATCTAGACCGTGTCAAAGAAATTTGATATCAGAGATTAGTTAAGTCACTCTCAATTAATTTTCTTCTTTTCCTTCGGCCAAAACCCTCTCTCGACGTCATGGGGCGTTTGAGACCCAACAAGCCACGCAAACGACTTCTCTATCCTGTCTTCTAACTATTGACAAATCTATCAGCGTATGACCACAAGAGAACTCTCGAAATACAAGGCCTACGTACATTTGGGTATCGCTTGAAGATGATCCAAACGGTCATTGTCAAGGCCAGTGCCACAACCGCAAACACTATATACCACCACCAAGGCGGGTTCACCTTGAGGACATCAACATTCATGCCGAACAATCCCTGTCTCAAATTAGGATCTAAAATAGGACGTGTAAAACTTTGCCGAGAAACACGTACAGATATAAAGAGGAGTGGAAGGAATACAAACTATAAGGTCAGAAAAGATAGCAAACGATGTAACACGTAGACTTCTTACGGTGATCCGCGAGAGACGGCTCATATCGCGATTAAGGGTAGTTGACTTTTGAGCCTCTCGAATGGAGGTAAGATTGAACTCCTAATGAGTCGTAAGCAGTTCGACTCAGTTTAAGTGAATGTATGCCTCGCATGTAGTCACGGAAAGGAAGAGCCCTTCCCTCGGCATCGCATTAACAGCGCATCTTACCAGCTGTATAAGTTCAGATGAACTTCTATCAAGTTTAGTGATCCTAAGATCAACAACCTGTACAAAGTTTTCGGCGATCTGTGTAAGTCTGTTAATGGCTTCATCTTTATAGCCATACTTATCATAGTCCACACGAAATACTCTGACATCTTCGACCTGATTATTGAGTAAGTGACGTAGGTTGATCCAGGTATTCGCGTCTTCTAAAAGACTGACGATGAGATAAGGATCTCCTCCATTCGCATTGAGGACATCGGGACGCTATGAAATGTTAGCGGCTCTGTAAACTAAATAGTCTTTAATGTTAAACTTGAAGCGGATAAGACCTACACAGCGAATCAAGTGGCTATCTATGCAGTCACAGAGCTCTAACCATTTTCTCGTCACAACGTGAACCAAAGTCTCGACGAATGCCGCACCACTGTCAGGAATCGAGCCAGCTGGAAGGGTGCTGAAATGATCTTGTGATGTCCAACTGTCCTTACCACTGGAATCTGGAAGCATTTTCATGGTCCAAGCTATTCTCAGCTCTCCTTCACTCCATTTGAACAGTTTGTCCTCTTTAACATTGCCTGGGATAGGAACTAATGCTATTATTGAGTGGCGATACACTAGTTCTTTCACGAGCGAGCGTTTGAAGTGCATCAATCTGTCTTGTGGGCAGCATTGCGGATCCAGGGAGGCTTCCACTGGCCAAGAGGAACTGCTATTGAAAATACTAGTCAGTCGAAGTCAGTCGTGGACACGGGGTTTAATGAGCGAATAAAGGGGTACGACTTACAACAACCGTTTCTGTTCGTTAGGATAGAGTGTGATCTCTGTTGTGAACTGCTCTAGTGTAAGAAAGGTTACTTCCTTTGGCCCCGATTTATCACCAGAAAGCTTCACGATGGCCGATTTCTGTTTTCCGTAACCTTGTAACCAGTTCTCAGTGGTGATGTCCGCAGCCTGAGCACCCTTATTAAGCAGCCAGTCTACGGCTTGAGTTTTCTTTTCTTGCAAAGCCAGCTGGATCGGAGCATTTCCATCTCCATCCTTAGCATTGATGTCTCCTCCGCACCGGAGTGCCTGCTCCATTATGTCTGTATCGCTGTGAAGTACACCAATATGTAAGGCCGTCCTCAACCGCAAATCCCTGATGCTTGGACCTGCAGCCTGGAGTAGTGAGCCGGTGAGAGCTTTCTCTCCCCTTGCTAACATCATGATAAATGTCGTTCGATCCATGGGACTTAGCAGTCGCATTGCTTCCACATGGTTTTCTTCTGTGGCACGCCACAATGGGGTCCGACCATCTGAATCCTTTGAAGCTGGGCTTTGACCTTCCGCAACTAGCAATTCTATTACAAGTTCCAGCCCAAAATATGCCGCAAGGTGAAGCCCAGTCACTTGCTTTGCTACTCCTTGGCTATAGTTCCGCTGCAACGAATTATCTTCAGAAACCAGCATTGCCTGACTAGCAGAATCCACCTTATCTTGGTCCATCAGAAAGGAGCAGATTTCGTTTTTTGGCAGAGGTGATATCCCATGAAGATGATTGCCCCAATGCCGAGCAGCGTAGTGGTATAGAGGGAAGTTTCGTAGCCTTGACTCGAACTCTTCATCGCTTTTGCAGAAGCCAGCATGGAAGATGTTAAAGGCAAGGTAGGTTATACAACCTGTCGCGACGGTTGCTCTAGCATCTGGACCCCACTCATGCATGGATGCCTGGAGATAATCATAGACTGACATGTGGAGTAAACCCAAGGTTTCGTCAGTCTCTCCATACGTGACGAAGCCCTCACACAGGGTAACGATATCTTCGGTTTCTGGAACCTTTTTAACATCAAATGTAGATGAGCCCTCTTCTACTCCAAGTGCATGTCGAAGCTCGGCTTCTTTCAGGGGTCTTTCTGCGAGGGTGAGCCATGATAGAGCCTTTTTCGCAAGGTGCCTTTCCTCTTGGGGCAGGTTCTCAATTCTTCTCATAATCTTCCTGTAAAGTTCGTCCAATGCCTCGGGTACTGATGTTATCGCGGCATTTAATGCCGTCAGAGTCCTTTTGCTTGCAAGCTCTTCGAATTGCAGCCTCGCAGGTAAGAACCTAAAGGAAGTCAGTAAGCCGGCTGAGCCGTGCACGAATATACTTACATTCCATTTGATGCCTTAAGGACTGATGTCTTGATCTTGTCCTGAAGCTCTGGACTTTGCTGAACAAATGCGGGTAGCTTGCGTATACGCTGGTCCATGTATTGAATCAGATCACTCTCTGTATCCGTACCACCAATTTCCAGGGACGGGGTTCCCTTGAATCTGCTGACGATGTTGGGAATAAAGCGTGAAGTTGCAAACAGGTTGGCCGAAGAATTGTTTTGAAGCGTGAAGAGTCCTAAGAGGAGCTCACGTCGATGGGAACTAGACATCTCATCCAGTGCATCAATGACAATGTAAACCTTCGACATAGCAGCGACGATGGAAGCCAGAACGTCAAAAAGCTCTGCAACTGAGGGGCGTGTTGATCTAGCCCCATGGTTTTGGTAAAGGTCTAGCAAAGCGTTTGGTAGTGAGGGCATGCGGCATCCCAGTTGGAGTAAAAGACTTCTAAGGAGCTCTTCTAGCTGTTGATAATCTCTCTGAAAACTGCAATAATAAAACGCGATACCAATGGTGAAGTCGGCCTGAAACGTATCGTCGAGTGTATCTACAACCATGGAAGTGATGACAGTCTTTCCTGAGCCTGGAAGACCAGGGCAGAACAAAGTCTGCTTCTCATCGGCCAACCATCGCTTGAATTTGGGCGAATCTAGAAACCATCTACCGGTACCAGCAGACCGTTTCGATGCCACCTGATGTTGTTTTGTATAAGGGTCCTCTTGCGTAAGCCATCGGAGAACCTCTCGGTCGTTGGCCTCGTGCATACTGAGCTGAGGGTCTCACGCTTCTTGTTTTGCTTGGTTTGGATGATTCAGGACCGTATTATAACTGGTTCTATATCTCTCTACTCAACATGCAGAGTTAATCGAGACGTTGCCTCCTGTTATAAAGCAATCATCGTAGTTCAGGACAGCTGAGTGCCTTTGAGGAATGAAGAGGCGACAGGTTTCTCTGACACCCTCTGGGAAATCGATCCTATAGAAGAATTAGGGCGATTGGTCAGTAAGATGCTTTCAGATCATGCATAGGGACGAGATGGTCAAACCACATCAATATCCAGCCTCAAATCCGATGTATTGATAGCCTCTACACTAGAGGAAAGCAAGCGGAATTTAAACTCGGGCTTTCTAGGTCCATATCTAGTGGAAAACAGCATGGCTTATATAAGGAAAGGGGTAAGGAATGTGGCACACAAGCGGGGTAGGAGATGAGTAAAACGTCCCCTGTGGCGTAATTATGCCTGTAATTTCGACATATCCGTGCCCGTGGCTCGTGCGTTTTCAACGCTTACTCATGTCTCATGTACTCATGCTTAGGGCACGCCGTCCTCATAAAGTCTTCATGAAATCTAACCCGATTTAGCCCTAGCGCCCATAAATGCCCTTATAAATACTAGCTGTAAGAGTCTCACTGTCGGGAATCTCCAATCGTGAGGCAAACATTGAATTGTTGCTATGAAGGAGGAATCTATCTAAGGTGTGCGAGGCGTTTATCTGTTCTGGTGTTTACAGAGCAAACGGGCCACAGGGCCACAAGGCATCCAGGTCTGCGGACCTCTGATCCATCACACTAGCCCAATTGGGTATAGCATTACCCAAATGTAAGTGCCTGAGGCACCCACATCGGTATTTGTAGATTCTACCCATTCGTATAGCTCGCTCCAACTGTATATAGTCTTGTAATCAACATTTCCATCACCTAAATGACCAAACCATAGCAGGAATGGACGTGTATATACGTAGCTTCAATCCTGAATTCTTCATAAAGAAGGCAGGTTACATGACTCAGCATGATGACTCATCATGCTGAATCAGAAACGCACGGGCCCATTACTGCCACCTTTTATGAGACCCCTCCGTAATTCATCATTTAATCCAGATGAGCTCATTTGGACTGCCCTACTCATGCTCGATTCCGAGGATGCGCTCGCCTTCTAAACGCAACTTCCTATAAACCCCTTATTTAAATTGCTTGGAATATCTAAGGCTGTTTTGTAGATGCCGTCGTCTCTTTTACCAGATATTTTAGTAGCCCCCTGCGCCCTACTGCTCTGATCTATCACACATCGGGAGTGGAAAAAGATTCAATTTCCAGATAAAGTAAACCCTGCTGCACAGCCCAGTGAATTTGAGGGCAAATCCAATAAGTCCTCGTGTTGTTATTGAAGAATATCCAAAAGTGAGATTTTCCAAAATCCTGAAAAACGCATACAAATTATCGAACAGCCAGTGCGCGTCATTGACAGGATCCTCAGGCTATTTATTTGAGAACTGCATTTACCGATTAGGTATAGTGCGGTTTGTTGCCTCAGGCACGATAATAAATAGCCTGAGCTTGCTGAGGTAAACCCCTAGAGGTTGGGAATCAGGTGACATCCCAATACGGCTAGTATCATGTGTGGTTACCTCCTATTCCTCCGAGGCCTCCCATACTCCTAGATAGATCAATCAATGACGTATCAATACTTCTACATTACATACACAGATTAAAAGCTCAGAGCTGGGTAGTCTCTCCATAACCATATCTCCACCAGGAGTTAGGAATTGCAGCGAAATCGCTAGTAAAAGAGGCCAATTCCGGACAGGGTTTTCTCATCCTTTACTACAGGCAGCCACATCCAGTTACAGAATGCGCAGTCTCAGCTGCTTACAGAACACACTGGCATTCATTCACACAAAGATATTGTATTGCTAAGGATTCTGGCGCGCTAGTGAGGTAAATGGCTTATACCTGCGTAGTTCCGTTGCCTTCAAGTACATATGCGGCACTACACTTCAGCGCAACGCATGCGAAAATGGCGCAATTGCCGTGCCATTTGGAAGGATGCAGAAGCGGTAGCTTCTCCCTTAAGAGCGGCGACCGAAAATGCCACCGAAGCCGCCAGAGCTGCCTCCGAAGAGGCTACCGAGACCGCCTGATCCAAGCCCACCAAGGCTGCCAGATGTCGAAGCAGTAGAGCCACTAGAAGAGACACCGCCACCTTGCTTGAGCCTTTGGACACCCTGGGCGAGGAACTGCGCACCGGGTTGGATATCACCAGAGTACGACAAGTGGCCAGCGTTGACCGTCAGGCTGCGGCCGCAGACGCCATCGGAGGCGTTGCAGAAGATCTTGACCTTCTCACGGGGGAAGTTGGGGATCTGGCCATTGTCCTCCTGGTTCTGGGTGTCACCATAGAGGACGACGGCGGCGATGCGGTCCTTCTGCGCCTGAGGCATCTTCTCAATGGTTCGGTGCATGAGAGCGGCGCCTTGAGAGTAGCCGCTGGCGACGAAGATTGCGTCAGGGCACTGCGACATTTGCTGGTTGAAGGCCTGAGTGGCAGTATTGATCTGCTTTGCAGTTGTACCACCGCGGGACACGTTGTCCATGATAGCAGCGTCGTAGTTGATACCGACGGTCTTAAGGCTGGGGATTTGCCTCTCCAAGGCTCGCTCAAGAGGGGGTCCAATCAATATGCCCTATTATTTCCGTCAGTTTCTTCTTCCCCTGGTTCCAAAGAAGAAAAGCTTCTTACCATGGTTGGGGGCTCAGTTGAACCACGTGCAAACATGAAGATAACCTCAGCGCAACCTCCTGCTCCGCCACCGAGACCACCACCACCGAACAAGCCACCACCAAATTGGCGAGCCTCTAGATCCACTGGGGCTGCCACAGCCAACGAAGCTAAAAAGATCGAAGTGATGAACCGCATCTTGACTGTCAAATAAGAGACCATACGAAACGAGAGTGTTAGAAATGAAAGAATGAAGTAGAGCTGTGTGGTGAGAAGTGAGAACAGGACGACTCTAGCTAGTCTTTATATACGATTGAGTGGCATGGCCAAGATCTGGAGGGTGGGAACGTGATAATAGCGTATAGTGATGGAGAAAGTGCAATGAGGTGAAAACGCTAAGGTTTTCATATTGATAGCCGCAGATTGCTCTATCAAATAACAAGCTTGGCAACCAGTCCCTGGATGTTCTACTTGGGGTAATTTGGCCTAGATATTCTGTAAGCAATTTGTCTCATCGGCAGAGGAGCACATGTATCAGGCGGTATACTGAATGCTCATGTTTTCATTCATTTATTCAGAGCTGGAGCTCATTCGCGTCAATAGCGACGCCCAGACAAACAAATGTCCTTGAGAAAATAGATTGACATGGATTATTCTGACATTGCCACGATAAACATGCATCGTTCCTAGCAGGAGTGATTAGTATATATTCGTATATCCTCCAGCGTCTTAAGAGTACGAGGAACTTCGACGTTCTAGTGGCCATGGCGTGCCGTTCCCTCAATCACTACAGGGGGTAGTGATCGACTACAAGGTCGGCCAAGCTGACGCCAAGACCATTCGTTGACACTGAACCAGTTTTCCCCACTTGGTGAACCCCTCCCAGTGGGACGGTGAGAGGGTAAACCCTAGGTCAGACCGGGGTGAGCTGGGAGTAGATTTCCTCGATCTTGGCATGTCTGTTGATTCCAACGTTAGCTCAGATCTGTTGTATTCAGCTAATTCGCCTCAACGTCTATTGTCGATAAAATGACCATTGATAGAAATGGTATGCTTAGAATGAGAAAGGTCAAAACTAATATGCGCTATTTCAGACTTTTGTGTGACAGTCTTAGGCTTCGCCCAATCTGTGTGTTGTGGCCTTGCGGCCTAAGGCAGAAGGAATGGGTAGACCGTTTGCCCACAGATGTAAATAGCAGATCGCAGTGAGAGAGATCTTCTCCTTCTCTCTTTAGCAATTCAACAGCGTTACCAGCTTACCAAATCCTTCGTGGTTTGGGCCCATGATACCGAGACACCGTAAACCAAAAAAGTCTAAAGCGAAGCTACCGCTCCTAAGGGAGCTGCTAAGCCAGAGACCCCTACTAAGACCCTAGCTAGGGACAGGAATCAGAAACTCCCGAAACTAACGAGATTCGAGGGAGATAAGAAGAAGTACAAAGTTTAGAGAGCAAATATACAAAACAAGATTCAAGTGGATAGACATCTTGTCGCTCATAATCACGTAACCGCAATTGCCTATATCTATGCCTTCCTCGATAGAGGACCCGCGCTATTTACTACGCAATAGAGGGACAGGAACACAGCTTCCCAGGATATAGAGAAATTTATAGCTTTCCTAGATTCGAGATATCGAGACGAATATAAGGCTAAACGTACTTACTCTTAATTCGTTCGCCTAAAGCAAGTTAATAAGCCGTTTCTAGAGTTTATAAAAGAGTACCAACGACTCCAGACCGAGGCTCAGATAGATTACTAAGATGCTCGAACTAAAATCAACGTTCTCTAAGAAAAGCTGAGTAGTAAGTGTGAGGATGGATCACGTGACCATCAGTCACAGGAGACTTGGAACGAGTCTTGACAGACTCGAGGACTGCACATGACCCCGCTACTGCTAAGTCACGTGTAACACAATGGAGCCACTATTTGAGGACCCTTCATTGAACCCTTCTCCTTCTCCTTCTTTAAGGATCAGTCTAAGTATTGAGGCACAGATATTATCAATCTATACCGCTTGACTCGTCTACTACTCGTCTACTACTCGTCTATTACTCGTGACCATCTCACTCTATGCCCACAACCATCTCGTGACCTTACAGTAAGATACGATAACTTATTCTCCCTACAACCATCGCGGGTCTTAATTTTAGTAACTATAATAAGTTCGTCGATATACTCTATACGGCCTACTACGCCTCTAAAGCAGCTTACGCTTTAACCTCTCGATAGGTTCCTAGAAACCGTGGAGGTACGTCACGATCGCAATACCGACTACCATCTTTAACGCCTGCGGTTGTGACAGTCTTGGGCTTTGCCCAGTCTGTGTGTTGTGGCCTTGCGGCCTAAGGCAGAAGG
>NW_022985119.1:27535-29109 GCF_010015585.1 Eremomyces bilateralis CBS 781.70 | reverse complement strand
TTTTCTTCGGAGGTCTTACATTCGCGAACGGAGCGGAACTCAGTAAACGACAAGGCTGCCCAAAAGTTTACACCTTTGGCGCCCGTGAAACCACTGTCTCTCAAGGCTATGGATCTGCTGGAGCTCTCGTCAACCAGATCAAGTCTGCTTTCCCCGGATCAGGTGCAGAAGCCATTGTTTACCCGGCATGCGGTGGCCAGGCAAGCTGCGGCGGTATCAGCTATGACAGTTCGGCATCCCAAGGAACGGCGGAGGTGGTGAAGGCTATTACGAATTACAACAAGAAGTGCCCCAATACCCAGATCATTCTAGTTGGATACTCTCAGGTGAGGACATGATTGTGACGGATTTGAGATTCAAAAGAATACTTACTAGTTCAAGGGGGGCCAAATTATGGACAATGCTCTGTGTGGAGGTGCTGGAACGCCGCTCTCCGGTCCGGCCTTGGCTGCTGTCAAGGCAGCGATCTTGATGGGAGATCCACACAATGTTTCTGGTCTTCCATACAATGTCGGCACCTGCAAAACTGGTGGCGTAAGTTATCCCGATATCTACGGGCACCGCATCTCAGGCTAAATTTTACCAGTTTGCCGCTCGTCCCAAGGGTTTCAGCTGCCCTGGTGGTGACAAGATCCAGTCTTACTGCGATTCTCCTGACCCGTATTGTTGCAAGGGAAATGATCAGCAAACCCACCAAGGATATGTTGGAAAATACGGCACGCAAGCCATGGAATTCATTAAGAGCAAGATACTGCTTAGCTGAGACTTCTAGACCAGAGGTCTTGGAATTGGCAAACAACACAATCCGCAAAATCGAACGCGCGATTCAGTCCGCTCGTGATACCAACGAAAGATAAAACTACAGACATCACAAGTGCCGACTGATCCCATGTAGCAAAGTTCTACTCGGTATTTGAGTATTTTAAGCATATAGAAACAGAATACCCATAGCTCAGTTTTTCGCGCTAGCTTAGATGATTACATCTGTGACTACCAGGACTATCATTGGCCTAGTCGAATTCATTCAAAAATCCTGTCGGAAACTAAGTTAACTAACCTAAGTTAACTTAGTGATATACGTGAGATTAGTCATCTAATGACTCATCCATGATTACACAGCGGACACGGGGGATATGAAATGCCTACGAAGAGCAAAGACGTCTCAGATGGGGGGCGTATTGAATCCTCTGAGGAGGAAGTTGTCTATGTACATGAGGAATATGCCAATTTATATGTGAAATGGGTGGAGTCAATCATCTGTGCGATGTATCAGTACAAAGGAGAAATCAGCCTGTTTAATGAGTCTCCATGGGAGGCATCAGGTGGGTTTTGCTCGTTGCATTGGAAACAGGCGGATACCTATAGGGTCTCTCGAATTTGGTAAATCCCGTCGTCAAATTGAGGCACGGTGCAACGCTGCTTTCCGGTATGCAGACCGATCCTAGGAAACACCACTACTACGCCTCCCCCACAGTCATGGAGGCAGATCCGCTGCTGTGGTAACCCTCGACAGCAAGGATCATGTAGTCGAACGATCCAAGTTTCATCCCAGATTTCGTCCACTCGTTGAGGTG
>NW_022985119.1:23735-26040 GCF_010015585.1 Eremomyces bilateralis CBS 781.70 | reverse complement strand
ACGATATGGTATAATCTTTGTTACGCGGCCTTCAATTTGCAAAGAAATGGATATCTATTATCGTAGGCAGTTGACCGCAGGTGCGGAGACCTCGGCACCTAGGGTTCGGGCCTACGATAAGATTGAAACCTATGCCCGTTTCTCTTTCGCCCTGTTTGTATGACTGCTATCAGCGAACATGATCATCCACTAAGCCTTACGGAATACCTTCATACTCGGGAACGTTAGAGCAAATCTTGGTAAGTTATGCCCTATCATCCGTAAATGTAATATTCTCGCTTCTGGACCGGAAGAACCGGTTCCCTCGCGGACTAACCTCTGGTCCTGAGCTCTGCTCGCACCAAAATCTCGTTAAGTTGCTTTAGGACCAGCAGGCACGGTGTCTCTTCTCCACACAGCATCTCATCTCCACATCGAATCGTTCACTGAAAACGCGACGACGTTTGCCAAGAGCTTTAGCTAAAATCATGGAATATTAAGGTCGTTAGGCTTGTCGAGATGGACTCGTGCGATCTGATTGTCATTCCGGAATCAAATGGGATATAAATGAACTTCCTAGTCAGAATCACGCTTCCTCTATTCCTCCGGTCACACAGTCTCCTCAACAAATCTCTTAGGCTACAGAGCTTATACTTCCGTTTTTCACTTGGTCTATTCCTGTTAAATTACAGTCAGTGGCTAGAGGTCCGAAACGAATACGAATAATATGAATAATATGAATAATTTGCGAATATGAATAAAGTCTTGGCGAATAATGTGAATATGAATACGCCTTATATTCATATTCGCGATATTCATGAATATTCATATTATTCATGAATATTTCACATAGATCTAGGCAAATAAAATTATAACATCTAAAGCCTCATTACTATAACATGTCAAGGAGTGCTTGGGACTGTTAATATAATAATCAAGGGGCTTTTCGTGTACTTCGGGAGAAGTCAATGCTAGATTGAGCCATGCTATGTAGGAAATCACGCTCGTTGCCACGATCCTAGACTTCATAGATGTTAAGTAAATCGATAGTATTGTTTATTGAATAGGATTAAACGGCAGTATATGTAGGATCGTTAACGCGATAGGCGTGTTATAACAATCCAGGATTCGCGGCTTCAAGTAAACAAACCGCCATTCTCTATCACTAATAGTTGAGTACATGATTTGACGCGTCATTAACGTGTCAACTCATGTAACTTATTCCTAGTGCATCCAGCTCTCGGCCAGTTAACCGGAAGACTTCATGTCCGGCATTAGTGCTTCTACCTTTACGACACCTACCGGAAAGGATACAACCGGAGAGGACACGACACCTACCAGAAAGGACAATACCCCTAGTACTCAATGATAGGGACTGGCATCCTCTAATACAACTGCGGTAATGCGAACAACGACAAGGCTAGGGCTACCTTCGACTCGATTGACCCTACCCGGTTCCCTATACTTGCAATTCAGGAACCGATGGTCGCCGAAACTAAACCAACAGTTACCTATATACTAAAGAATTTTCGCCTAAGCCGACCTATATACTACGGTATACGGGTCGTCTTCTTTATCCACGATAAGATCCTTCTTATAGCTTGGGAATCAAAGCGAGCCTCCGACCACATCGAATGGATCCGCGTTATAACGCGTGACGGACCCCTCAACCTCGTTAACGTATATAATCCACCAGGGCACGTAGGCCAGCCACAGCTTGAGAAGTGGCCGGAGATCGCAGAAATTCTCTGCGAAATTGGCCAAGAGAACGTTATCCTCCTAGGGGACTTTAACTGCCATTACCCAGCCTGGGGTGGAACCGGAACCCTAAAGGAGCTAAAGGTAGACCACCTACTCCTCCAAACCGAGCAAGCTAACCTCCAGCTCCTCAACGAGCAAGGGGTAATAACATGGAAGCGGAACCAAAGCCAGTCGGTTATTGACCTAGCCTTTGCCTCGCCGGAGATCGCCTTACGGATCCTCCTCTACTACCTACGGCCGGAGTGGTCTACTATGTAGAAGTATTGATACGTGATTGATTAATCTATCTAGGAGTATGGGAGGCCTCGGAGGAATAGGAGGTGACCACATGGTACTAGCCGTATTGGGATGTCACCTGGCTCCCAACCTCTAGAGGATGGTTGATATCTAACACTCCCCCTCAAACATCATCTTCAGGGTAAGGCCGTCGTGAAGGTGGCTCACGCGGTTCTTCAGGGGCAGTTTGCCATTCCGGGATGACCGTGGGTGGTGTTGAAGGTGCTGGGTAAAGGACTAGGTGGTTCTTGATCGGATTGAGGGCTTGAAACAGTGAGCCAGTAACGAG
>NW_022985119.1:19397-23725 GCF_010015585.1 Eremomyces bilateralis CBS 781.70 | reverse complement strand
CTAGGTGGTTCTTGATCGGATTGAGGGCTTGAAACAGTGAGCCAGTAACGAGGGGTTATTCACCGTGTGAGCTGTGTCTCAGTAGGCCTTCCAGTTAAGGGTCTAGGTATTGGTTCATTGGTGATAAAGTCCTGAGATAGTTTCTTGGTCGGATTGAGGGCTTGAAAACGGTAAGACAGTGACGTTGAGTTTATTTAACGTGTGACGCGTGTATCAGTGGTCCTTTCCAGTTAAGGTGCGTCTAGGTGTGGTTCATGTTGTTGTCTTTCTTGTATATCGGCGGAGGGGTAGAAGGAGTCCCGCTCGATCAGCATATCTCGGGAGGGGAGGAGTGATCCCGCTCAATCAGTGTATCGCCGGAGGGGAGGAGTGATCCCGCTCGATCAGCGTATCGCCGGAGGGGAGGAGTGATCCCGCTCGATCAGCGTATCGCCGGAGGGGAGGATGGTCTCTGTGGTACCGGAGGAGAGGATGGTCTCTGTGGTGCCGGAGGAGAGGATGGTCTCCGTGATGGGGTTGGTCGCCGTGGGAGAGGATTGTTCCCTCGGTGGCGAGGGATGACTGTAGAGAGGAGGTAGCTCCCCCGTAGCCATAGTATCGTGATGCTTATGGGTAGTATCAACGGGATTGATGGCTCCCCCGCAATCATGGTATCACGATGCTCATAGGTGGTATCCACGGGATTGATGGCTCCCCCGCAACCATGGTATCACGATGCTTATGGGTGGTATATCGATCCATGCAGGCGGAGATTGATGGCTCCCCCGTAACCATGGCATCGTGATGCTTGTGGTTGAAGTGTTCGCGTAGGTACGAGGTCTATGGCTCTCCGTGTCGTCGACGAGGTTAAAGAAGACCACGGTATGGATAGCTTCGGCAGAGGTGATAGGATGTGGCCTATGAGCGATGGGGTTGATCTTGATAAGGGAGGCCCTAGATGGTCTAGATGGAGGGCTCCTGGCTGGTTTTGATGAGGGCCCTGGATAATGGGTCGGGGGGGGGTTTTGGGTGGTCTTGATGGATTAGGTGCTTAATACAGTGAGACAGCGACGAGAGGGTATTCGTATAATCTGTGTAATTAAGGCCTTAATCCATCAAGACCTGGATAACCATGATATGATGAATTCAGGCACGGTGGGTTAAGATTGGGCTCATAACCTGTAGAAGTATTGATACGTGATTGGTTAATCTATCTAGGAGTATGGGAGGCCTCGGAGGAATAGGAGATGACCACATGGTACTAGCCGTATTGGGATGTCACCTGGCTCCCAACCTCTAGAGGATGGTTGATATCTAACATACTACAAAGGACTACTTTCTAATCGAGATCCAACTGGACGCCAAGGTTTCCTCACACTAGACGAGCCCAAGGTTCACACTCAAGGATGCCCCGTGGGAAAAAATCCGGGAAGATGTCTCTAGCTCCTAGTGGTATGTACCAGAACCCCATACTGCGATTGACAACCTTATTAGACTTCTTTACGGCACCTTGGACAAGCACTGTAAACGGGCGCGACCTTGTGACTGGTCTAGACCGGGGTGGTCACCATAGGCCGCAGGGTTCCTGGCTGGCGCCCGCCAGGCCCGACGCCGGCTCCAACGGACCCAGGACCCGGACGACGAACGAGACTGGAAATACCAAAGGAATGCCCTAAGGAGGAAGATGCGTAGTAACGGCCGGACGAGATAGAGAAAACTTATCTAGACACTTACTAAAGACGAGAATTACCCGGACTATATACACAACCGAGGGCTCTAGAGACTGAATAGGTGGAGCCAGAAGACCGCTGGGCAACCCGGTAGGCTTTGTTATGGGCATGGCCCATGGTTGGCATAGGCTGAGAGCCTAAGCCTAATCAAACCTAGCGTAGAGATGGAACCTCATCAAGATTCCTCTGTCACAGCTACCTTGTACTCTTCATCTCAATCTAGAATATCTTTGGCTACGCGTATGTTGTGTGCATCCAGCTACCGTGCCGTAACAGGCTTACAGCTATCCCACCACTTAGGCGCACGGAGAACGATCCCCCGACGGGAGACAACTAAGGGAAAGCAGAGATCCTTGCTACAAAGTTCTTCCCACGGAGCGGTGCCGCTGACCTCCAAGATATAACCAACGAACAGTTCCCACGATTCGATATCGGGCAAGAGGTCACCCCAGATGAGATCACCCGGATTATCCGCCGGCTACCGAACCAGAAGGCCCCCGGGCCTGACATGATCCCGAACGAGGTACTGAAGGCCCTCTCTGATATCCTAGCCGTAGACCTAGCCCGGACGGTCACCGCTCTCTTCCGAAGCGGGGAGCTACCAGCAGTTCTAAAGGAATCTACTACGGTGGTACTAAGGAAGGACAAGAAAAAGCACTACTCTCTTCTAAGCAGCTACCGCCCTATTGCCCTTGAAAACACGGTTACAAAGCTAATCGAGAAAATCCTCGCAGATCGACTGATCACTAAAGCGGAAACACGAGATCTGATTCCCTAGAACCAAATGGGAGCTCGAAAGGAGAGATCCACTCTCTCCGCCCTAGAACTCCTTACCGGGACTATATAGACGGCGTGGCACGCAAAGAAGTCGGTGGTCTCTGTACTTGGGCTTGACCTTGCTAGAGCTTTTGATAACGTCTCTTACCCCCGGCTACTCTAGGTCCTTCGTCGGATGGGATATCCCGAATAGATTATCTAGATGATCGTATCTTTCTTAACCGGACGGCGAACAAAGATTCTCTTCTCGGACTTTAAGAGCCGCTGGTTCGACACGGAGACAGGGATCCCGCAAGGCTCTACCCTATCACCCGCGCTGTTTATCCTATTCATATCTGACCTGCTACATCAGTTCAAGGATGTTCAGGGTAACGTACTCGGGTTCGGGTTCGTTAATAATACTATACTGGTTACCTGGGGAGATACGGCAGTAGCTAACTGCCAACGACTAACTGCGGCCTACGATACTTGCCTAGAATGGGCGTCACGGTTCGGGGCTAAATTTGCCCCGGATAAGTACCAGATTATCTACTTTACTAAGAAACGCAATATTTCCGCTAATCTCCGGTCCACGATCCAAATATAGGGATATTAAGCTAAACTGGTTATATCCCTCCGGGTACTGGGAGTCTGGCTCGACCCTTCCCTCTTATAGAAGGACTATATCCTCCGGGTAATATAGAGGGGACTTAAGGCCTTCGACTCCCTGGCGAGGGTAACTTCACCGGTATAGGGACCATCCGTCCGGAAATCGAGGCTACTCTACATAGCGGTTGCACGGCCTATTATGATATACGGCGCCCCTATTTGGGGAGTCTATTAGCAGGGTGAGCCAATCTCTGAAGGCAAAATGAAGGACCTAGCCAAAGTTCAGAACAAGTGTCTACGAAAGATCCTAGGGGCTTATAAACGGACACCAATCGCCGCGCTTAAGAGAGAGGCGGACGTTCCCCCAATCGAACTCTACGTCCAAGAACGGGCCGCCCAAAGAGTAGCATCGACGAACACCCACAAGGTCACTACCCAGATTGGGGGAGCCCTGACGCAAGTCTGGGATGCTGCTTCTGCTCCCCCGAGACGAACTCGAGGCCGACCCCGCCGTATCCGGTCTAAACCTGAACCCGCGATGTATACGCTTCGGACCCAGTATAACAGACTTCTGTTCCCCCGGCCCGAACTAATTAGAGGATATCAGACATAACAGCGAAAAGGCCCGTACCGGATGATCCAGGACGAGTATCGAGCGAAATAGAGGGAGAGATGGCAAGCCGAAGCGGCTAGACCAGGAAGGAGAGTAAGGACATGGAAGTGTTATGGTCCCAGGCCTGCGGCCTGTTCCCTTGGTTGTGGCTGAAGACGTGGCTGGTGGATTATATCAGAGAAGCAAACAAACATGGTAACACAGCAGTAGGGCATTGGAGAGGAGAGTCGCTATCTCGCGCACAAAGGTGCCGGGAGATTTCTTCTCTCTCTCTCTCTCTTCAGTTTAGATTAATGGAACTTGGTAATCGCAGACCTTGCGCATCCAGACCGTGTCAGGAAGGACCCGTAGGAAACCCAGTGCCTTAACCGGTACGACGGCCTTTAGAAACACGAGGCCTCGGCGCTCATGGCACTACGGACTAAGGTAGTTGGAGTTAAAGGATGGCTCGCAAAAATTAGTGTCCCTGGAATCCACCCAGCGTGTGAGTGCGGTGCCCCCCGACAGTCTCTCTACTATCTCCTTGCATTTTGCCCGCAGCGGACCGACCAGAGGATCGCGCTCCTCTAACGAGCTGGAACAACGGACTTTAAGAGGATATTGCATAACAGGGACAAGGTGCGCCACGCAGCAAGGTGGCT
>NW_022985119.1:0-18755 GCF_010015585.1 Eremomyces bilateralis CBS 781.70 | reverse complement strand
AATATGAATACGAATATGAATATGAATATTGGGCATATTCATATGAATAATATTCATATTATTCATATTCGTGAAGTGTGACAGTCTTGGGCTTCGCCCAGTCTGTGTGTTGTGGCCTTGCGACCTAAGGCAGAAGGGATAGGTAGACCGTTTGCCCACAGATGTAAATAGCAGATCGCAGTGAGAGAGATCTTCTCCTTCTCTCTTTAGCAATTCAACAGCGTTACCAGCTTACCAAATCCTTCGTGGTTTGGGCCCATGACATGAAGAGCGAATATGAATAAGGGCCATATTCGTATTCATTTATTCATTTCGGAGCTCTAGGACCTACTATAGCGACGACACTCTGTTCATTCGACTAACTTCTGCTATCTGGCCGGTATGGGCGAGCTGCAGCGTAATCGAATTCCAACTAGTTAACCATTAATGTAATCGCAAGATATATTCTCCTGCATTGGCGTTATTAATGCCACTCGATAGCTTATGTAAAAGGTGTTAAATCCGGAAGTCTTAGATGGTTCCGATACGCAATCAAGCACAAGATGCAGGGATTTGCTGATACAACCCACGAATGACGATACATTCATAGTAGTACAGATTACACACAGAAAGGAAATTTGGTTCTAAGGAGTTGGTCTACACTCCGTAATATGCTTTAGTAGCGCAGCAAGCGCGCATGTAGAGCGGGGAATAGTTCCCGACGGCTCGGGACGCTCGCAGCGGGTCGGGTTGGAGATATATAATTGACGAGTCATGAACATCAAAGGCGTGTCACAGCCGCTCAGGCTGTTACTGAGATGCATTAGTGGGGCTGTACCCCTCTTCTAGGCAGTATTAAACCTTAAAGCCCCCGACATATCATGATCGCATAAGATTTCGTTCCCTTGCTCTCTTGTGGTATACAGTGACGCTTGATTCGTGATGCCGACACTAGAAATCGATTGGAACGACCGCACCTCGATCACGGGCGCGGTACTGGTGATATATGCTATATACTGGGTATTCAACGCAGTATACCTCCTCTATTTCCACCCACTCGCGAAGTTCCCGGGACCCAAGCTGCCGGTGATAACGGCGTGGTATACATTCTACCATGACGTTGTAAGACCTGGCATGATGATGTGGGAGATTGAGAAATGGCATAGGAAATATGGTATGCTCCAGAAAGGCTTGAGCGATGATTCTTGTGGCAACTTGGCTTATGACTTAGGTCCCATTATTCGGATCAACGCAGACGAGATCCACATCAAGGACTCGCATTTCTATGAGACCCTGTATGCTCCTAAGGGGAGGAAGGCCGATAGATGGGCTCGATTGAGTACCATGTTCGGAACCCCAGAGAGCGTGTTCGCGGCTTCGGACTCGAAGACCCATAAAGAGCGCCGAACACCCCTGAACCCATTCTTTTCTCGAAGCACCGTTTCTAAGCTAGAGCCAGTTCTGCAGGAGAAGGTCTCGAAGCTTACTACTCGACTAACAGGGTTCGTTGGGGAAGGTGATACGGCGCTGGTGAAAGCCCGAGCGGAGGAACGGAGAATCTTAGGTCGCGAGGAGGGATGGATAGGTGGTAAGGAGATTCGGACCCGCGAACCCAAGCCCGACCCAGGAGGCGTCGTACGACTGGATGTCGCCTTTTTTGCGCTCACTCAGGACGTCGTCTGCGATTATTCGTTCGCGAAGGACTGGAAGCACCTCGATCATGCCCATTTCAATCCCGAAAGTAAGGACTCGCAGACCGAAGGCTTGGAGGCAGTGGGGATTATTAGACTCTTCCCAATGTTACCTATGTACCTGCAAGAGTTGCCTCGATGGGCCGCTGCCTTGGTTAGTCCGGCTTTCGCGATGTATTTGGATTCCAAGCTCGCTATTCGAAAGGAGATCATCAAAATTATGGAAGGGAAAGTTAAAAAGGAGAGTAAGAGTGACAGAACCGTCTTCGATGCGTTAATCAACAGCGACCTTCTACCAGAGCATAAGACTTTAAATCGACTGACCGCAGAGGGCAGTGTGTTGATTATAGCGGGCACGGACACAACGGCCAGAGCTTTATCGTTCATTTTCTTTTATCTTTTGAAGGATAAGGAAATGTACGCTAAGCTCAAGGCTGCCCTGATGGAGGTGATGCCGGATCCGAACAATGTACCCCCCTGGATCGAGTTAGAGAAAATTCCGTACCTGGTAAGGTTTAGCTTTCAACTTTTGAGATTTAAGGATGTCATGGTAACAGTATATAGTACGGCTGCATGCGTGAAGGGTTGAGGCTCTCCCATGGTTTGACTAGTCGGCAATCTCGTGTATCCAACCAACCGGTAAAGTACAAAGGCTGGGAAATCCCACCGAATGTAAGTTCATAGCCCCTAGCTCTTGTGGTATCGACTAAGCCCGTGAAAGACCCCCGTATCAGAATCTGCGTACTTCGTTCTCTCCGACCCAGAAATCTTCCCAGAGCCGGAGAAATTCGTCCCAGAACGGTGGATGGGCACAGCAGCGCAGAGGTCGAATCTCGAGAGATACATGGTGAGCTGGGGCAAGGGAAACCAACAATGCCTTGGAATGCAGTACGTGACTCTACTTTCCCATTAATATAATGACGAAACTGACGTAACTTCGAACTAGCCTCGCCACTGCGGAGATCGTGCTTGCTACCGCAGTCATCGTTAGGAGGTTCGAGATGGAGCTCTATCGGACAACATTAGAGGATGTGCAAGTGCATCACGATAGCTTTGTGGCTGCTGTGGTTCCATGGTCGAGAGGAATTCGCGTTATCTTGACCGAAAGTGTTTGAACTTCCACCAGGTTGGGGATGTGCCAAACTCCCAATCCTTGGGCTCCTTCATGTTTAGAATCGTACGTCTACATTTGTTTTGCAGGGCTCACTTGTTCCGCTTAGCATCAGAAAAGTAGTAAAGACCTAGGGCGTTATATTAGCTGCTGTGGTCAGTGACGGGTGCTCTAGTTCCGACTGTTACTAGCCAATTCAAGGCGTTTGTCCATCTATTCCATGAGCTGCAGGTGTGGATGGGTGTTGGCATTTGGCACCTCCAAGCTATGAAGCCTGTAAGGGTCTCACTGTAGGGAATCTCCAATCGTGAGGCAAACATTGAATTGTTGCTATGAAGGAGGAATCTATCTAAAGTGTGCCAGGCGTTATGTCCTGATGCTGCAGAGCAAATCGAACGGGCCACAAGGCCACAAGGCATCCAGGTCTGCAGACCTCTGATCCATCACAAAGCCATTCCAACAGAACAAAATCCATCGCGCCACGTTCTCAAACGGGGTGAGCCAGCTGTCGCAAGGTGCCCCTGTTGGTTTTTACTGCCACCTAACATTCCTTTTATTGCCCCCTACCCCTGGGCTAGGCCTAATCAGGACTCTTCAGTCTTCTCCTATATATTTAAGTTATCTCTATTTTTCGGGATCCGCCGGTCTCTCTACCGAGCCCCCATTTCTTAGTCGTACTTAGGTGGTCTAGCTCCTATGGTTCCCCCGTGGTTCCCGCGTAGAGTAGCATAGCATACCCTACGCCCAGCGGTGAGCAAAATTAGCAGCACACCAGAATTTAACAGGAGTCGATTCTATGCAATGTTGAACTCCACAGCCCCGCGTACACGGGCTATTTTAGGTGTATCCCAATGCTCTTTAGGTTGTTCTGGCTGTGTAGCATATTTTCGAGCTTGATTTCGCGTTAAATGTGACAGTCTTGGGCTTCGCCCAGTCTGTGTATTGTGGCCTTGCGGCCTAAGGCAGAAAGGATAGGTAGACCGTTTGCTCACAGATGTAAATAGTAGATCGTGAGAGAGATCTTTTCCTTTTCTCTTTAGCAATTCAATAGCGTTACCAGCTTACCAAATCCTTCGTGGTTTGGGCCCATGACAGACCCACACTGAATGTACCCCCGATGAGTTCTTTGTCCTGATGACGCAAAGGGAGAATATCTTCGAACGGATTCAACGCCAGCTTATCCTGGTGACGAATGGAAATTGCATACAGAAAACGGCGAACTCGCATGAAATGCTTGTCATCGGCAAAGGGACTTGAAATCGCTGTAGATGAACCTAGACAGCGACCCGAGTCTTCGTTGATCGTATATAATAAGCCTTAAACACGACTCTCAGCCCATGAAAATTCTACCGCTTTCCTAATGCCCGGAGGTTCGGTCGGCATTGACTCCCCTGAATATGATGGATGTCCTGAATTGGAACGACGTGCCAGTGGAATATCATCGTCACTGACGCTCATGTCGGCTGACTTCCCATTCTGTGCCTGTGAATTATGCATCGGTCGCAAGTTATAGTCCCTTCCGTCATAAACGTCGGTGCCTCTGGACTGCTGGGTATATGTATTATCTTTCGAACCAGCATTTGTCAGGTGTCCACCGAGAGCATGGAACGCCTTCTCCATCATTGCCTTCAAACACGGTATACAGGCAGCAACCATTCCAACATATAGCTCGGCATATCTGACTCTGTTAGCATGAATCGCCATCGTGAGTGGCAGTACATACGCCCATATACTGAGGTTGGCACCATCATAGATAGCATCCCCGGAAGTCAAGATCGATTTGAGCAACGTCAGCCTCACAAGACCACACGCGCTAGCCAAAAGCCCCAAGGCCATGAGGACGCAAATAACCACCTTTTCTCGGAACGGACGATGGATCTTTCGAACGAAGGCGATAGGGAGCAAGGCGCAAGCGAAATCTGTCGAGATGAAAAGCGCTGTCGATGTCAGCAACTTCATTCATCATTGCAAAGGGATCCTACTTACAAGTCAATCCATAATTGACCTTGAGCACCAATTTTGGATCCCAGCACAGTGTCCGCGGCATCATGATCTCCCAATTGGCTTTCACCGGCAGACATTGAATGACTTGAACGACGGTAAGTGCAATGGCCACTGAAACCACGAAGACGATCAATCCCCACATCCCTCGGGTCCACGCTTTGCTTTGTTTGACTCGGGCCAGCATCAAAAGGATCGACACTTTGATCATCGCTACCGTCCAAACCCAAAGCGGCATCGTTATGAACCCCCATTTTAGGGACCCTTTCAGTTGTTCCATGGTCAAGAAGTAGTAATGCTTCCCCTCATTGACCACATATGTCTGTATAAGGATTCCCCAACCCGCTATCGACAATAACTTCAAATGTTAGCAGCGTCGTTGGAATCATCCGAAGAACTCACCATGGCGACCGTCATCGCAAAATCATCCCACCAAAGACTCTTATAAGCGTGCCATCGAGCATAGATTCGGGCAATATACACAACCAGTGACACAGCGAAGAAGCTAGTCACCGAGCCGATCGCTTTCGGTGTGATCGACTCGTTAAACAGAGCTGGATCGACCTGGTCAGCCGTGACCCCGAGGAGTAACGACATGTTGAAGAATTGGTGTCAAAGGAACAATCGGGGAATATTCATCATTCAATCGGGGAGAGACTCGATAAAATGCATCGCGCATGAACTGGAGAACAAAACTCGACGCAATTCACAGCCAAACCACCCAAGCCTTGATACTGCAGAATGTTGCATCCACTTACAGACCGTTCAGTCCTGGGGGTCCTGCGGTCCTGTACGGAATAGATTGCAAGCCACCATATTGTCTAGACTTCGGCCATCACCAGTTCCGTGCTTCCCCTCATGGCCCAAAACACATGGTTGAATCCAAGTTCCAAGTTCCATCTCTTCCATGTCATGCAGAAGCTTCAAGGATTAGCTTGAATCAAGTAAGGAACCCATGAGTAAATTCCAGGCGACGGAACGCTCGTTCCACCCTAGCGCCTTTGGGCGTAGTTCCAACCCCTGTGTGGCCATGTTTTGTATACGATCGCAATGATTTTCATTATCACGATCTCTCGGGGGTTCTGAAGCGGTTCCGCAATCCTTGAGCCACTAGATCCTTAGACCCAAGATGCCGGGTCATCGTACATACCGTCGACCTGAGTGTTGAGGGGGTGTCAGACAGGTACTGTCGTTCTCCGGGGAGACTGTCTTGCATCTCCACCACAATGGATTCATCTGAAGGTCGGCTATTAACCTCTTTGCCCTGTGCAGCGTCAACTTAGCTATCCTACGGATATCATAGCAATGCCAACAAATGCAAAGACATGAACGCTCCTTGGATTCCGCTGTTTCATTGAGTACTTCGCAACAAGGAAGGTGCTTCAGCCTTGGCGTTCCCCTATAAGACAAAGACTCAAACATCAGTTTCTGCGGTCCCTGACTCGATACAAATGCGGCTTGATAAGCCAATCGGAAATTAGTTGCCGTCCAAAGCGACGAGGTCATTGGCTAAACGAATGGCGAGAAAGCATGCCATCCCTTACCATGATTTTACAACATTTTGATCCCTGTCAATTTCATAATGGCGTACACTAAGAGCGTTGTGACTACGTTAATCCTAATTTATAATCCGCTAAACCTAGTATATACTAGTATCATTCTCCATTCTGCTGTCGTCGCTGCCAGGTCTTCGGAGGCACCTCTGCTATCACTATGCGATTCCGCGAGAACTCAGCCAGGCCTAGTTACTGGTAAGTAGCTAATTAGTTGGCAATCTAGACAATAGATGTACTTACCTGCCATCTCAACAGGCCAGTTATGAAATGCTTCAAAACACTGCCGGCAGAGGTTAAAATTAGGACCGTATACCGTGCATTGGCCAGAACGTTTGCCTCGGAGCTCCGCTTTGAAGACTGGTGTATTTGCCATTTGCAGAACCAACAAGCCGTTCGAATCGACCGTTCTGGCTTGACAATCCGGTGTATTCCTGGCGTAATAACAACGGCGTTCGGGAATACGGTGTTGTCATTTACGTAAGGACCTCTAGACCCTCGCTGGTGCTTGCGGCCTTTGGTATGCGGTAATACACCTTCTTGGAAGTCTTTGGCCCAGTTATTCCCATGAATCAATGAGATCCCCTTGACGACAAGACACCACGATAGCTCGTTGCGAAAATCCTTAGGATTCAGCACGCATTTGCGGCTCGATCTTGTCCATTTGACTTTGGCAATGAGGAATGCGTTAGTGATTGCGGTGTCAATAAGAAAATAGAGCAAAGGCTGCCAGTCCTTTGACCCGCGGACGTGCGATGTGTAGTATGATCGCCTCTAGTCTGCTATGTCAACACCACCCATAAAGCTATTATAATAGATCGAGGCAAGCGGCTGTTGGATCTCTGCTTCTGGTTCATCCCCCCATATCTCTGCAACCTCGCGAGCCTCCCTGGCACCAGTGACTCGGGGGCGCCGGCGATGTACCCCATCGTTAGATTCCGATGGGAAAACAGTGTGTAGAAAGCGAACGAGTACTCTGTCCTTCCAGAGGAGTGACGCAACATCTCGAACGCAGAGTATCTCCTGCTTGTTCCAGGGCCAGGTACATCCTTTCTTCGAAATAATAGCATGTTGCCGCGGATATTCACTGGAATTTGCCCCTAGTCGTACTGCATGCACCGATACCGAGTCTCCGAAGAACTGACAGTAGCCGAATATTAGTGAAGAAGTTATCTATAGAGAGAATAAAGTGACCAGGTTTCTCTGTGAGCGGTAAGGCCAGTTGAACAACCGCGCGAGATGTTAGAGACAATGGGGTGTCTTCTGGAGGGTTATAGGTCAACCCATAGATTTTGGTAATGTCGATAGCGTTCTCTGCGGTATGTCTGCCGCCCAGGCAAAAGAGATAAGAATACACATAGCCAGAATCGGCTAATGCGTATATCTTATACCCTACCGGAATAGGTTTGCCTTTGATACTGATTATATCATTTAAGCGACCGGTAAACTTAACCATGATCTTATCAATCGAGAGATAGTTTGAAGGCTGATAGTACTGTTGAAAACGGCTCTGAATGTCATCGGCTAGAGGTTGAACTTTATCAACAACACTCTGCGGCCGGGACAGGTCTGTTTGCGGTCTTAAGACGCGAATAAACCGCTTAATTTGCTGCCATGTGTTCAAGGACATATACCGTGGGATTGAATGGTTTGGTATTGTGTCCGTTCGACTCCATAACTCGTCGCGAGAGCTAAGCCGCCAGGTCCCCATATAGATGAACAAGCCCATCCAAACCATAATATGGCCAGGCTGTACATCTCGCCATGCGCGGTGCCCAGGTTGACCCGCTCCATGTAGATGTGCATATTGATTGGTTGACTCGGCAATATATTCGAATACATCGCGGTTGAAAAAAAGGTTGAAAAGCAGAAGACTAAGATCATACCGATTATGGAGCTGCTCGTCAATGTCTGGGGCAAGGTCTCCAAGCATCGGCCCGAGATTTTGACCATTACTATGCAGATACGCGCAGGAAAAACATTCCTCGCTGTCGCATTGATTGTCATGGGCCCAAACCACGAAGGATTTGGTAAGCTGGTAACGCTGTTGAATTGCTAAAGAGATAAGGAGAAGATCTCTCTCACTGCGATCTGCTATTTACATCTGTGGGCAAACGGTCTACCCATCCCTTCTGCCTTAGGCCGCAAGGCCACAACACACAGACTGGGCGAAGCCCAAGACTGTCACACATAACCATGATATCTCGTTCATTGCCACGCAGTGCAAGACCATGGCCCTAGTGTTTTACGTAACTAACTATGCAACCAAAGTCGGGGATCCGGTATGGAAACGGGTGGCCGCAGCGGCAGAACTCTTTCCTGTTGGATATCAACCATCCTCTGTTGGATCGAAACGTGTCTTATTAAGAAACTTAACAAATGAGAGTGCCTGGAGGAACGAAGTTCCGTAAGGTCTTTGGTCGCACGAGGGGAGACAACAAACTTCTAACTAGACCTTAAATCACATGATATTCACGTGAGTTTCACGTGGTTTGTACTCCTCCTACCCCAACCTTCGTCGACAATCCAAACAAGAGATGCGAACCCGCAAGCGGGTGTCGCTCAAAGAGAGCCTGGAGGAACGAAGCTAGAGTTTGTGTTTGGAATCTCATCAAAAAAACAAATGCTCGAGTTATATTCACAGAAGCATCACAAAAGGTTTGTAATTCCATTGGTGTTCTGGGGTTGGCTTCCGTACGGAAGGTACGGGTCGCACAGGAAGATGCTGAGTATCTTCATCTATTATTTGTTCACTACAGCCTATAATGAAGGAGCGTGAAGAAGCATGTCATGGTGCTTCCAATCGTTAGTGCAGAATTTATGGTTCTCTTAAGGGAACTTCTTATAGACACCGTTGTCGTGTTGATTATTGAGAGCGAGCGTGCCGGTGCATTATGTTGGCGGAGGAAGAGAATTGAATTTGATACATGTGTCAGAGGTTTGGGTCAATCATGAGACGATTGGGAAAGAAATAGACTCGATTTCTAGAAACTCGGCAAAGTCAAGCTACAGGAAAGGGGGAAGAAGGAAAGAAACAAACTGATGAAAAGATCGTGTAATACATATGTCTCTTAACCATCCATATACTACTCCTCCCTTATTCGTTGGTTGACCAATTAGTGCAAGGCACGATACTCTGGGAATAAGCAAAGTCATATTACGTGGTCATTGTGTTGCAATGTCATGCGGCTGAAGCTATCGTTCGAAAGGTAATAAAAGAGAAAAGGATTCACGCATTATGTTTGTAACCAAATCCCTCTGATTCTTGTCGTGTGATCGCTACTGTGTTGTGTGAGGGATGGTTTTTGGCTAGTCAGGTGCTTCAAATTTTTTAGGGGGATGACGGTTACGATGTGGCCGAGATCCGCTGTTAGAGTTCGATGGTGGAACCGACATATTTGAGAAGCCTTCCGGGTGCGCTGTAGTAGAGGGAGAAGTAGGAGTTGATTGCGAGTCTGTGATGTGGTCTGGGTGCTGTGGATAGATTTCATGTAGGCTCGAGTCCGATGGCGATGGTATTCCAGCGACCTGCCCCATACGGTGCGGTTTCTTCGACGGTGTCGACGGAGTGGGTCGGGCAATCCAACGATTTGGTCGTTTCGACGGTGAGGAAGTGGTCGGGGTCGTCGTGGGTGCGGCGGACGCAAGTTTTGGCAAGTAGGCGAGATCCAGGACTCGGAGGGCGAGAAGGTTCGTGTCAGTTGTGCGACCCACGACTTTTGCGGTGAGGGTGAGGAACGTTCCTGCTTGAGGGATCTTCACCTTTTGCCAACGTTTAGAATCCTCCAAGAAGCAGGCCATGGAATACGGAACAGGTGCGGCGTTGGAGGCGTCATATACGGAAGTTTCAATCATGAAGCGGCGAGCGTGGGTTGGATCCAAGGAGTTGTCGTTACGAGACGATACGGAACCGACGACGGTTACCATTGGACACCATTATTCTGGCAAACGTTGGCGGTACTCGTCGAAGTTCGTGACGCCACCCGGATGCCTGGATCGGTTTAGTCGAGTCATGACGGGAGGGTGAGCGGACAGACCTCATCAAACTGAGTGCCTGGACGTTGATGTCCAAAGTGTCGTCTACGGACCGGGCGGTGGGAAAGCGGCCGTCCGCGTAGAAGAAAGCGTCAGGGATAAACAATTCCCGTTGCTCTTAGGTCAGATAGGCACGAATTCGCGCCCGAATAGGCTCGACGATGATATCCGAACAGTAGAAGCCGTCTTCGTCGAAGATATTAAGCTCGGTTTAGATCTCAACGTAGTTAGATAAGCCATGTCGAGTCGGGTCATCCGTCACGGTGTTAATAAAATCACGAATGTGAATAATATTCGAGAGTGAGGACAGTCGAGACATGTTGGGCAAACAGCGTCTAGGGGAGGGAGATCAGGGGCGATCCAGTGGTCGGAGTGTCGAGGTGGGAATTAATTGATATGGTGGTTAAGAGGAGCACGAGATGGGGCCGGAGTTCCTACTTATACTGCTGTTATGAGTGAAACAAAAGGGAAAGATGGGTTAATCCACCAATTGATAAGGAGGGGAGAGAGGGAAAGAAAGGGAAGGGCAGGAAAAAGGAAGAGAAGATGACGTAATGTTAGAATAGATTATGCGCGACAGGTTACACAACAGAGCGCGGAGCGCCGGAAAGGCGTGTTGATGATAGGTCATGTACGGGCCGTGTTCCGAGGAGCGGATTTCGCGAATGAGGAGTCGTAGAAGATAGATGAGAATACGAGGTCGGGCTGGTATGGTCGGGGACAGTTGGAAGTCGTAGATTGATAGGCTGGTTGACTAAGTTTTGTTGCATCCAAGGTGAAGGGATCCAGGGCTTGAAGGGTGATCGTGTCTGCAGTTGAACGGGGGTAGAGTGGGGGAGGGATTAGTAACGTAGGTAGTCTGCAGATCGGTGATGGGATAAGGGATCGAGTTCCGTTCATTTCATAGTGCGGGATTTCGAGGATAACCTGGGCATCGTGACAGGAGTTGCGAATCCAGACAAGTCGGTCTTTCAATTGATTCGAATTCGGTATAGAGGGCCACGGTGAAGGCTCGGAGAGTCCGTCCGATCGGTTCCATCGTCGTAGCGCGTCGTATCGCGAGCGCATGGCGCAGGCGGGTTTCGAGTTACGGACACCTGCGGGTCTCTTCGGCGCGATACGGACGGAGTTTGGACCGGGTCGAGCACGTGGAAATCTGGTCGAGGATGGATCGGTGCTCGCGGGTCTAGGTCTTCGGACGTCTACGGATATCGCTGAAGAGTTTAAGAGAAAAAATGAACGGGCCAGAGCAGACAGGAGTCCCCGCCCCCGGCGGACTGGGACGCCGATGGCGACGTCGTCCAGCGACGTTGCTGGCGACGCTGAACACGGTCCGAGCGAGACCAGTCCTTCTGTAGTTAGGAACCGATCACATTTAGGGCGGAGGAGGTCCGGGCCGGGCATTCCTCGCGAGTCGCCGTCTAAACGCGTCCGGAGAGCGGATCGTCCGGAGTGGAGTAAAGAGGAGCAAAGGCGGGAGCTCGACAGTGTTATGCGTGGATTGGATAACGAATTCGCCGAGAAAGAGCGGCTCTCTCATGATCGGGCGTGGTGTGCGCGGATCCCAACCAGGACCAAGGTTAATACCGTCCAGGAGTTCTATAAAGCGTTCCATGATGTGAACACGTTGCCGATACTGACTTGCATGCTTTGTTATGGCAAGTACGGTCGGATAGAGCTGCAGGAAGTGGCATAGGAGCAGTGGATGGCGAGTCCTATTGAGAAGCGTCAAGATTCGCCTTTCCAATGCGTGAAGTGTTTCCCCATCGGGAAGAGTATTTACGGGTGCGATTCCTGTGTGAAGCACCTGGGGAAAGACAGTCTATCTCCAGCCGCACAGTTGCACGACCGACTCGGATGCGAGCACATGTTCCCCGATGAATTGAAGGATCTAACGCCGATCGAGGAGAAGCTTATCGCGCTGAATTCGTGCTACGGCTTCATCGCCCAGTATAGTATCCCTAATGGTCCGAGGCAAGGTATAAGGTATGGGAGGCATGTTAAGGGGCACATCACCGTCTTTCCGAACAACGTCCAGGAGCTGGTGGCCAACGTCCTCCCGCATCCGCTCCTGAAGGTGATAGACGAGATTCATGTGTCCTGGCTGGGGTCGGATAAGCCAGTGCTAAGCGATCTGTCGGTCCTTCTGTCGGTTCGGCGTCGGGTGGTAGAGAAGGCACTAGTGTGGCTGAAGCGGCACAATCCGTTGTATGCGCACATCGAGATCGACGTGGCGGAATTAGAGAGCTGGGATGCGCCCTCGCACGGTGTACTATCTCGAGTGTATAAGCGGTTGAGACGAGATGAGCCGTCGGCGCAAGAGAAGGCGCGCACCGGGCAGTTAGTTCCACCCACAGAGCGCGGCCTGGATGAGGGAGAGGCGATAGATATTCGAGAAGTCCTGGCCACGTTAGGTAAGGGGCACGATGTCGAGCCGGGCCAGGATGTGACAGGAGAACCCGAACGGGGCGATGCTGCCGATGGGGGTAGGGACAGGGTGCTTGACGGTGCTGCAGTTCCCGTTTATGAAACCAGTTCATCTGGCGTGTTCGCACTAGATAGGGGACCAGATATCGCGAACGGGGAGAAGTTACAGTATGTTCACGACGCACTAGGCCAACAGGGTTCGGGTAATGAACGGCGGGGTGGGACGGCAGAGGTACGGCGTTGGAACGGTGCCGAGCCGTATATCGTGGTGAACCGGGGCGAGGACTTTGCCGATCCGTTCGATCCGCGGTTTTTTGCAAAGACGTTCCCAACGCTGTTCCCTCTCGGTCGTGGAGGCCCACGTCAGGCAAATGAGGGCACGCAGGATGTCGCTGGAGAGGGAGACGTGGGCGTCGAGGCGGCGGACCAGGTACGGGGCCTCATTGCATCGCGGAACATGAGCCTCGAGACGTGGGCGAAACTGGTCCTGCAGCGTCACGGTGGTCGATTCGCGTCACACCACATCTTTCCCTTTCTCGTTTTCAACGTGGGCGTCCGGTCAAGGAATCGCCGTGCCAGCATGGCGAGTGTCGCGAGGAAGGATTTCCCCGCAGTCGAGCGCATCGTACGTTCGTTGAACGCAGAGCGGCTGGAGCGTGCCAAGGCCGAATTGGAGATCTCGCGGACGACGAGCGACGAGGACGTCAATCAGCTGTTGAAGAGCCTGTCTCTATATGGATATCGCTAGCCGATGTCGAGGGAGAGTCGCTTGAGTATGCGGCGCAAGATACAGTCCCTCATCATTCGGTACGGTATTCCGGCCATCTGGTTCACGCTGAATCCGAACGACATTACCAATCCGATCAAGCTCCGGCTTGCCGCGTATCGGACCCGGGATCCGGAGGTGGCTGAAGCCTTCTTAACGAGCCTAGATCTAGCGTACAAGCGAGCACGGCTGGCGATCTCGGACCCGCTTAGCTCGGCAATCTTCTTCTACCGGGAGATTTCCCTGTTCTTCAAGCACTACGTGAAGATAGGAGAGGACTCAGTGTTCGAGCGGATCAATGAATATTTCGGAGCCGTGGAGACCAACGAGCGCGGGTCGCTCCATGTCTACGGACTCTTCTGGCTTCAGGGAAACATGCAGCTGAGTTCTATTCCGCAAGACGAGGATGAAGGGGATCGGGAGGCATACCGGGAGCGGGTTGCCTAGTACGTAGATAGCGTATTCACCGAGGTATGATCGCCGTATCGTGACTATATACAGTAACGGTAGTCGAACGCAAGGCTAAACGGTGTAGGATCTCGATTACGAGGCATTCTCAGCCGTTCGGGCGGAACGGTCCGTGACGTCGGACATATCGCCACTGCTAGCGAACCGCGAGCAATTCGCCGCCGCGTTTGAGGACGAGGCCAACTTCTGCGCCGGTTCTACGCAGATCCATACCCATAGCCCGACGTGTGTGAAATATTCCATCAACGGGCAGACACGGAAGAATCAGGACCTGTGTCGGTTCAAGGCCCCGTGGAAATTAGTAGAGAGGACTGCGTTTACCGAGGAGGGAGTGTTGCAGATTCGGCGGACGCATAGTATGGTGAATCGATGGAACAAGGCAATCGCGGTAGGGCTGCGTCATAATCATGACATTTCGTTCATCGCAACGCAGTGCAAGACCATGGCCCTCGTGTTTTATCTGACGAATTATGCAACCAAAGTCGAGGATCCGGTGTGGAAACGGGTGGCCGCAACGGCAAATCTAATCTCGGCTCATAACGATGCGATGGCGGAACGGTAGGAAGATGCGACGGATGGTTCGACAACGGACAACGGTGGTAAGAACCGGACACGGCAGTTTCTGATGAGAATCGCGAACCGGATCTTCACGGAGCGGCCGTTGTCGCAGGTGGAAGTCGTTTCTGATCTGCTGGGCTACCCCAGGGAATTCACCAGTAATAATGCTTGGTCGTTCGTTAACGTCAGTTCCCTGTACTGGCATGTTTTCCGCCGATGGCCGCATCTGTAACGCGAGAGTGGCATAGACTCTAGAGATAAGGGAGTTAAGGAGACGGTGTTCTTGCACGACGCGGGGGTGAGAATATCTCTGGTGCAAGCATATCCGTATCGTGGCCGAGTCTTGCAAGAGCTTTACCTTTATGATTATCTGTCGGTAGTCAAGTTGAAGCGAAAGAGCAAGGGTGTAGGTACGTGGGAGGAGATCCCATTAGACCATGCCTAGTCTCCGTCGGAGTCGTGGGTACAGGTGTTACGAAAGTCCGGCGAGCATGCGATGGTCTGTTTTGACGGTTATCTAAGCAGGGACTTGAGTGAAGAAAGTGAGGTCTACTATAAGAGGTATGTGCAGCCCCACTCTCGGCATGATCGGACTTGTCGCTGTATTCGTGTGAGAGACAAGACACGATGATGCTCAGGAAGGTTGACGTTTTGGCATACGCAGGGCCGCTGTTCAGCATCTTGCCATTTTTGTGACGTGGGAGTCCTTTTTGGCCGAGACGACGGGCGATATCAACGCCATCTGGGAGAGTCGCAAGCAGGGCCTACCTCGGCGGATGGCCTTCGTTGCTGATAATATCCGACTACTACACCGATCGGCCGAAGATGCAAAGCGCGATGCCAAACAGTGGGCTGCGATGTCCGGAGAGGCGGATCCATTCGCTGATGCGGTTGATCTGGAAGACAGAGGCGATGATGGCAACGACGGGCCAAGGACGACGTACCGCTCAGATAGTCTCGGCAACGCGACACGACTCATTGACGTCCTAAGGAACGCAATGGGGACCCCTCAGGTTACGGCCGGCTCGAACGAGATTTCGAGGATGGTGGAGCAAATGAGCCGATTTCAGCAAACCGCCTTAGGTTCTATGGACGAACTGAGCGCTACAGCCATCCTCGAGCAAGGGCCAGGAACACTCAGCACCCGAGAAGGCGGGTTTCCCGAGTCAGCGGGGTCGACCGTGCCGGCACAGGAGCTGCTCAAATCGATTAAGGCGCAGCAAAAAAGCCTCTCTCGGGAGAGAGAGAGGATGATCTAAGGAATCTAAGGGTCGGTCGGGGAGGGCAATGACGAGTCTAGGGCGCCGAACGGGTTCGGGGAGCAGGACGTCCATTTCACCGCTGTCGATGAGGAAGGCCCGGGCTGGGACGTCGGTCCATCCATGAATATCCAGCTCGGACCCTCCACGTCGTTCTCTGCGGCAGGGAAGCAGTTAGCAGAGGAGTCGTTCACCTTGAACCGAAAACAGAGCATCGCGCTTCGACTGATCTGCCGCCAGCTAGATCGAATCCGCCGTGACGAACCCGGAGTTTCTTAGCTCTGCCAATTTATCGGAGGCGAGGGCGGAACAGGAAAGTCACGGATCATCGGAGCCGTCGCGGCATTGTTCGGGAGGAAGGCGGTCTCGCACAGTCTACTGGTCATAGCGACCTCGGGAACGGCGGCAGCCAATATCAATGGGGTTACCATCTATTCCGCGTGCGGGTTTTCGAAGGATACAAGTCGGTCGGTGAGTGGGAGTACGGATCTAGAGAGATTCGCGCCGAGAAGGTCAACCAGTCTCCGCGTCGATGGACGAAGCCGGGCCGAGTGGCAGGAAAAACTCCTACTCATTATCGACGAGGTCAGCATGCTGGGTGCGCGAACGCTGTATATGGTGAACGAACAGCTGTGTCGGCTGCGAGGGTGTACGGATGACTTTGGCGGCATCCCGATAGTCGTCTTCTGCGGGGATTTCCACCAGTTCCGCCCGGTCTAGGAGCGGTCGATCCTTCTCTCCAGCCATGCCACCGCGTGGACCGATGATACATCCTTCCGAGTCGAGCAGAGGCACCAGCACGATAAGGCGCACGCGCTCTGGAACAAGTTCACTACGGTCGTGATGCTCGACGAACAAGTTCGTGCGGCCGGAGACCCACGACTGCAGCGACTCCTTAGTCGGATCCGGCACGGCGTGCAAGATCGGTCCGATATGGATTTCTTGAACCAGACGTGCTACGAGGAAGGTCGACGCATCCCATGGGAGTCCGGCATCACCGTCGTCACGCCGCTGAATCGGAACCGCTGGAACCTGAACCTTGAAGCCATGCTGTGCTTCCAACGCCAAAGGCAAGGCCTGCTCCGGATTTTCATGTCCGAGCACAAGTGGAAAGATGGCCAGCCCACGGAGGAGGAGGCCCTGATGCTGTTGAGTCAGGGGGACGACAGCGCCGTTCCCGTCTTAGCCATCTTCATGTTCGTCGCGGGGATGCCCATCGTCGTGAGCCAAAACACCCACCAAGGCCTGAAGCTGGTGAATGGCGCCTGCTACACGGCGCTAGACGTCGTCCTCGACCAGAAATTCCCCGGACATCGCGTCAACACCGACACTATCCTCCACTTCGGGCCTCCGGCCGGGATCGTGCTGGCGTCCGAGACGACGAAAGATTACGACTTCGTCGGTATGCCGGCTGGCACTATCCTCCTCACGCCCGTCAGCGTGAAAATGGACTGCCAGAGAAAGCGGCCATGGCAGAAGCACGACGTCAGCCGACGAGGATTACCGTGCGCAGCGGCATTCGCCTGCACGGATTACAAGGTGCAAGGCAAGACGTTGGGCCGAGTGGCACTGGAACTTCGCGGCGCGAGGACGACGAACGTCGATGGCCAGGCCGTTCCCAGCCAATGCGATGCCTACGGTTTATACGTGCAATTGTCGCGCTGCCCATCGCTGGATGGAATCATGCTCCTGTCTCGAGCGCGGGAAAGGGACATTGTCGGCAATCGAGTGCCCGACAATATGGTCGCCGCCGAGAAAAGGCTGGAACAGCTGAGCGAGGCGACGATTCGAGACGCGGAACGTTGGGACTGGTCATCAGAGGAGAGACAGACGGCACGCTAAGGGGAAGCAAATGTGGCCCAAATGTACCAAATAAATTGGCTAGCGGAGCGTAAATAGAGCGAACGACTTCGAAAACTGCGACGCAAAGAAAACCGACCCTTTATGACATTGATCGCTTTAACGATGGGGAGACTTTGCTTTTTTTTTTCCTCGCATCTCTCCTCTTTTTCTCGAGTCTTTATGATCGGAGTCAGTCTCGACGATCGGAGTCAGTCTCGACCATCAGAGTCAGTCTCGATCATCACAGTCAGTCTCGATCATCAGAGTCAGTCTCGATCATCAGAGCCAGTCTCGATCATCAGAGTCAGTCTCGATTATCAGTCAGTCTCAATGATCGGACCCAGTCAGGCGCGGGGTCAGAATCAGGCGACGTCCGTGAACGCTGAGTGGACGACGCCGAGTGTCTGTAGCGTGTAGTTATGGTGATGCCGTGATGGATTTGGATGATGAAGGTCGGATCGGCGGTGGAGCAAGGCACGTGAAAACTCACGTGAAAATCATGTGATTTAAGCTTTGAGGGGAGAAGTTTGGTGTCCACAACCGATCGGGTCGAAGGTTGGGGTTGCGTGGGTGTATCATATCCTTGAAATTTATTGTTTTTTTGGGCGGCGGAGGCAGGAACCAATCGTAAAAGGAGGCTGGGCAAATCTAGGCCGGAAGCGGGTAGACCGGAAACAAATTGGCCGGAAGCGGGGGTTAAATACGAAGTTTACAAAACGCGCACGTGAAAATCATGTGATTTAAGTTTGGGTTGGGAATTTTTTCTGCCCCTCGCGCGGCAACAAAGACCTTACGGAACTTCGTTCCTCCAGGCAAGAAACCTTCCGTCACTTCGTTCCTCCAGGCAAAAGGGCGGCATAAACCTTGAGTTCCTCAAGGCATACATAGGAGAAGACTGAAGAGTCCTGATTAGGCCTGGCCTGTCAAGGGCCCAAACCACGAAGGATTTGGTAAGCTGGTAACGCTGTTGAATTGCTAAAGAGAGAAGGAGAAGATCTCTCTCACTGCGATCTGCTATTTACATCTGTGGGCAAACGGTCTACCCATCCCTTCTGCCTTAGGCCG